>NW_008755932.1:0-1112 GCF_000715545.1 Opisthorchis viverrini | reverse complement strand
TCGCGATTTAATCCAATGCAGAGTTAGACAGTATAGTGCACAGAGCATATCCCTGACGGACCCCTGTTTGTGTAGTGAAGGTTTTCGAAATCTCGCCGCATAATCTCACACATCCGGAAGACTGAAACCGGCTGAATCCTGTGTGGGAACCTAAGTTGTTATGCTTGTTAAAGTGCCCGAAATGCGTGAATATAGTTCATATAATCCGACAATTCACGTTAAAATTTTCGAAATACAAACCGCAACTGAAATGAACTGTGAGAATCGAGCGCGTCAACGAAACCTGGATATCGTGTTTAGCATTTCTTGCCCCGTCTTGAAGATTTGGACGCGTCCATGAGAAATGAGTAGAGTTGAAAGAAATTTTGGCTTTGTATTCAAATACACCTTTCGTGGTAATCTGAATAATTATGCGAGACCCCAAGAACGATTATTTTATATAATCGTCTTCCTAAATTCCAGAGGGTGCGCACATCCTGCGTGGTGGCTCCACAAAATTAAGCAAACTGGTTTGCGGCATTTTCCTCTTGATGACGTGGCGTGAATGTATCCTGCGACTTTGAACCACAAGCAATTATTCACCCTGAAATAACTTGACTTGTTCATGGCCATGTTCAGCAGATGTTGAAATAACTGCTGAATAAAAAACCTTTAAACGGCAGTTACTGGTATCTTTTTACGTTTCATTCACTCGATTTGATAAGGTACTTATTACTTGCATGCACAGGTAAGCAGCGAGCTTGAAAAGCTTCTATTCTGAGAGTGAATTTCAAGTAAAACTTACCATCAAATATTTAATTTTTATATTTTCGTGGATAACGCATTATCTGTTGTTTCGGCATTTTAAATGATCGGCATTTTAAATGAAAAAAAGCTGCGCACTCGCCATTATCTTTTCCAGATGTGTAAAGCAATTGTAGAACAGTACAACAGCTTCCGCCTCAATGATGTGCTATAAAGTAACGTGGAATTGTACGCGTTTCATTCTTGATGCATGTGCATTCGTCCTGATGCCGGCGTAAGACCATGTGGACTACATAACAAGAGATAAACGTAATCCCATTCTAAGTCCTGGAGGTTGATCAAATTTTGATACAAAACACAGTGCATCC
>NW_008755931.1:0-1112 GCF_000715545.1 Opisthorchis viverrini | reverse complement strand
CTATGAACCTCTCTATTCTTTATTTTCATTTCTGAACAACCAAAAAACACAATCGGAAGTAAACTCACTTCATTGGATTCCCGAAAGATGTGTCGCCTTTCCGAGTGGCCGAGTATCACCCAGTCACAGCCCACATCCTTCAGCATTGCTGGGCTACGGAGATGGAAATGAAATGCCCACATAAAGCACATAAATGGCTAGCGACATCTTTTGTTTGTTGTGACTGTGAGTAGTCATAAATTTCCGAGTAACTCAAATAAGCATAGTCTGAAACACATAACTTGGAACAATGACTGGAAGTCGGTTAGAGCTAGGACATCCGCCTGAGGAAAGTCCTAAAACCATGCTAAATGTGTACGTCATATGTACACTTGTTCAGTGAGCAAGCAAGATTGGTCACAGTTCACTTGGTGGAAGTGTCACTTGTCTTGAAGGACATATGCTCTTAGTCTTTTTATCAAGACGATGAGCAACAAAGTTCCCCTTAGATTGTCTGGATCCTTACGCTTGAATGGAAGCATAATCCCTGTTTTTTGGGTTTAGCCCTCGTTAGAACCTTCACCTCACTTGCTTGGTAATTAGGTGATATGTCGCTTCGTGTGGTGCGTGTGTTGAAATTCATCAGGAATATGGCCACAAGTGAAAATCATAAGTGTTCCATATCTAATCCGTTCAGCGTACCTGCCAGAAACAAGCAAAACCATCCTAAATTCATATGCACAGTACGAACAAGTGAGGTCGGTGACCTTCCACTGCTTGGGTGGCGCGGAAAAAATCTGATTCTCCACTCCAGACGATCGAATCCTCACACGTCCAGTTCATCTTTCCAGAATCTACCACTTGTGTTTGGTAGCGATCACTTGAAAAAACTCCAGGCCCATGGGACTTTAATATTTACGTACTACTTGTTTGTCGAAAAGTAGTTGATAACAATTCGGCTTTTTCAGGATCAGACAGATCCCCAGCAAACTCTGAAAGTAGCTCAGACATAACTAAATGCCAGCCTGGTTTTTACCCATTTTAAACAAAGTAGTTTTTGTCACTTCTTAACGAGATCTCTGTAATCGCTGATGGCTGGACTTTAATGAATCGGCAGTTCACACCCTCCGAAA
>NW_008755930.1:0-1112 GCF_000715545.1 Opisthorchis viverrini | reverse complement strand
GCTCTATTTATCACTGGCGTGGTGAAGAATTTGTGCAGAGTAAAAAGAGGGCAGAAAGGGGCCTACTGACGTGCTTTACGGCAGTTTACAAACTCTTTCTCAGGGTTTTCATCTTAAAAACGGAGCTTACCTGTGTGTAATGCCCGCAGACCCTTCCTGAAGCGCACGAATGATCTCTGTGATTATAGTTTACATGCTCGCCAAACCAAGCATATGGACCACTGAAAAGCAGTAGATTGAGAGAGTAAGAAAAGAGATATATTGAGATATGGACGAAAGATGTGATAGACTGGCTATCACTTGCGGAATCAGCTGGATCAACGAATTCAAACGAGGTAATCAGAACAGGGGCTCCTCGTGAGCGGAATCCATTTCGTTTGAGAAATATGCCCCTTACTGCAAGCTAAGATAGTCCAACTATGTTTTACCCATACCGAGTTGCCGTCTCCTGAGAACAGCTCTGCACTTCCCACCTAATTCATATTGAAGGAAACCTGGTAGAACTGGGCAAAATCTGACATGGCAGAAAGTAACAAAGATGTTTCTAAAATCTTGGGAGTTGTTGGTGTCATACGCTTCACAGGATAAAGTCCACGAAAGCCTCATGTGTTTGCATGGAGACATCGAATGATTGTCACTAAACGATATCAGTTGCATGACGACGATGACGATGATAATGACGATTGGATCTGCTGGTGGTTTTCTCGCAGGGCTAAGACCCTCGGAAGACTAAAAAATGTTCGATCTAAGAAGGTACCTACCTTCAAAATAAAGCGAAATCATCAATTGTTTGACCATAGAATGACGCGTTACTCATCACTGTGTAGAAATATTTGTCTGCTTTCAAAGTCTCGGTTTGGAAATCCGTGACAATCGAAAGACTGGTAACCAAATATAACGAAAATGGCTAGATTCGTCAATTGCAGCATCGAGGAGGATTTAAAATCTGTGCTATAGGGGATCTTGTTCATGTTACTAGCACTGCAGCATTCCCAGTAAAAATGCTGTGAAGAAGAAGTTAACTTCATGAAAAGCACTGCCTTGCAAGCACCAATGTCTCCTACTCCTAGGGATAGGAGTCGGGCGTGATTGAATTTCAAGCACCATTATGC
>NW_008755929.1:0-1112 GCF_000715545.1 Opisthorchis viverrini | reverse complement strand
CAACAAAGATGCAACACGCCAGTTTCCCAGATTTATGAATCGACTACTTGAAACTGATAATTTTATTCTCCTTTCTGGATTTTGGCAAGGCTGCAACCTGTTTTGATGTTTATGGTCCACATGAAACCTTCGGATGTCCTGGAAAACTAAAAAATTTAACATTAAAGCCAAGCTAGGAGTCTGTATAAAAGAACTGAGATCGGATACTTCATTGCAGCAGGCAAAATAATCGTCTTGTGCTCACAAAATTATGCTTTCCTAGTACGAAATTTGATGCCCCTCAGAAAGGCACTCTTAGTTCCGCGTTTCAGTATCCACAGTTGAGTTCACTTGTTCAGAAACTCCCAGACTTCCGAACAAGTAAAATGACACTTCCCTGTAGCGGCTAACTAGGGCTATTACAACAATTAGCGGTTTCACGTTGCATGCACTTCATGACGTTTCTTCTGTGTCCTGGTGCCCATTCAAAACTGATGTCCTTTCATCACGTTGTGCCTTAAGACACAATTTTGAGTGCTAGTTTGCTTTACGCTGGCACTCAGATGTTCTTCACTGTTGACTTTCTTCAACACATTGGCCCTCACAATCGCTACTCACTTTGCTTGATTGAAAAAGGTAGCTCAAACTCTACCCACCATGATCCCATGGTCTGTCGTTTTTTCGCCTCATCTCCTTCTACAATGATTTCTTTTTTCCGGAGTCTCCTGCCTGAATTGATCCAGCCAGTGCAGGCATAGTTTGAACCGTCTACCATTCCAACATTCATTTGATGCCCAAATATATTGACTTGCGTTTGTTATGACCAAGTGCTTTCAGCTTTCGTGATCAGCTGCCACTGTCACATACCACGTCAAAGAACCCTTTTGAAAGTATATCTGTTTTAGAGGGTACTTGATGTTTTAACATTTCCCCCAGCAAATCCCCTCGTGGTAATTATGGCATCCAAAACCAATACTATCCAATGACTCCTACAGCATTGGTAGTACCTGGAAATCCAAAAGTACTGTGACGGCTGACAGGTAAATAAGTGGTTGATCAGAACTAGGCAGGAATGAACCAAGAGGAAAAAGTCTAACGTACCTAACAAACACAAAGGGACGACAGAAGGCAAA
>NW_008755928.1:0-1112 GCF_000715545.1 Opisthorchis viverrini | reverse complement strand
TTTTGTGCCTTGGTTGACTATGTGAAATGTCCAAAATGTAAACGATTGTAATTGATTGCTTTAATTCAAATATTTTGTACACTGCACACATTATCGTCAAAGAGAGTGTACTTCAAAGGTTATATTGTCGCACCTATGGGAAATTGTAAACTTTGACTGGGCGGATGTACCGTGAACCAACTTTGGCGGTATAGAAGCAGGGACGTGAACTTACCTTTTGGATACCGGGTCGTTAACTGCACATCACCAAATAAACAAAAGCTTACATTAAAATACTGCTTTTTTCTCATTATGAGTAGCTAAACTGGTGTTAAAAGCTGGTGTTAACTTTTTGGTACACCCGTCAAGCCGAACGAACGCCAACCATACAGATCACTGCAGTCCCAAACCAAGCACTTAAGTTGGCTAAGATGTTGATTATTCAAACATGTGCGATAGGAAGGCAGTTCAAGCCATTGCTTGAACCTGATGGAAATTTCAGAGCTGTGTGCTGGTGGATGTTGGTGTGGTCACACACAACAAGGCAATGTATGTCTGATCGGACAGCAAACCACCAATACGAACTGAAACTTTAACAGAGGAACGTAGAACGAAATACTTTGCAGCCCCGAGTATTCACCTGTTGGTCAACTTGTTCTCTGGGCAACAAAGTTGCGAAAAAATTGCCAAACTCAATGGGCAATTCGAACACCGAAGAAAATCTTCATTCATGCCAACAACTGAGCTCCTAACAACTGCCCATCCGAAGTTGGTACTCAGTAGTATTGCCACATCAGTGTTTAGCCGAGTATGGGCCCGGCGTACTGAAGAAGTTGGTCGAACAGCGGCCCAACTGATTTAGAGAACGAACTGTGGAGTGGCGGACATCCAGCTAGTTTGACTAGGCGTCAGTTACGAAGTGTTTGTACCGGTGGCGAAACCCAAGAAGAGGAAAAATTGGGACTGTTATTATTCCATACAAATTAGGGGCTTGCATCTGAAACCTCACCCACACTTCCACCCCCGTCCAACTAAACTGTGCTAGAACTTACAGCCCTACCCAGACCAACGAAATCTACCACTGTCACCCAGAGTGAATAATCAGTCTCACCTCCTTGAAGTGGAAAAATAAG
>NW_008755927.1:0-1113 GCF_000715545.1 Opisthorchis viverrini | reverse complement strand
GGAACACGCAAGACCTTCGTCCGTTTGATGGGTGCTGAGGCGGCTGGGCCCTACCAACCTCGTTCTGAAACGTCCATCAAGCTACCGAACTTACAGAATCTTCCATATTCCAATGAAAGCAGCGCCATGCAAGCAACGCCGTGCACCCTGGCTGAACTCATGACGGAACTTGTAAGCGGTGTCACTAAGTTCATCAGACACGGAGGTAGCGAAGAGGGATCAGAAATTCGAGAGTTCTCAAAACTACGGACTGTACTAAGCGATGTGCTTGCCCATAGTGTGTGGCACGGCAGTCGATGGCGCAGACGGCACCATGATGGGAGGCGCACGGGAAGTGAAAAGAAAGTGCCTGTCCTGGTCTACCGGCAAGCGCGCTTTGTACCACCGCTTCAACCACGATAACATTGGGACGACAAGCTACTCTATTATAGCACAATCTAGCCTAGTCACCAGAATTTAATGTGAAGCATGCATCAACCGAAGTCGGTGCTACAGAACCCCGACCAATAAATGGAATCGAAGCAAGTAAAAACATTGGTAAAGGAGTTCTTGTCGACAGTGTTGCAAATAAGCTGAAAAATACAACTGTTACTGCTCGTTTCCGATGGTTCCCGCCAAACTGTTCAGCGCTACCTACAGATTTCTTTGTCCAACGGTCCTCTACTACAGTCCTCTTCCAATTCTGGAACCCAGTCACAAAAACAACACATTAACTGCGATGGGCGCTATGCGGTATTCGGTTAAGTCCTTTTCCTCTTCCACAGTCCTATGGTGTTTCAGGGGCAGTGTTCGGCAAAATTGGTAAGGACCTGCAAATTCAGGTCAAGCAGTCCAAGAAGCCATTCTGAGTTTTGCCACGGTGTAACGAATCGGTGCGGCTGAGCTGTTCCTACAGATTTCTCGGGCGAACCGAACGGATATCAACAGTGCTGGGAGTTTGTCACGATACTTGCTTTCCAGTGAAAGTTTTGAGGATCTACCGCCGGACGTATGGCTCAACCCCAATCTTATCAAATATGCTTTCAAATCTGCTTTCTAATAAATTCAGTCCGGAGCTGTGGTACAATTCACCAGAAAATGAATCGGACGTGGTAGGAGCACTCATCGCGCCGG
>NW_008755926.1:0-1113 GCF_000715545.1 Opisthorchis viverrini | reverse complement strand
AGGGAAAAACGCAACGAGTAACACACAGTGAATAGTGATATTGCGTGAAAGCGTTAAAAATGTACCGAACGCGATTTTCACGGTCAGTTCGTGAATCCAAACGAATAGAAACAATGTGCACTGGGATGTGAGTGATTTGTACAAGAAATACCTGGTAGATGGACGAAAAACCAGTAGTCATTGCAGTAGAAGAAAATATTTGATGCCAAATTGCAGAATGAGATGACAAATAAGATGCAGACTGTGAGTTAAAACGGATATTATATATAGAAAAGGAGTTTGGGCAGGGAGAGGGAACCGGTGCAAATTACAGGCGATCGTCAAGTAGACGAACGGTGGAAGGTAAACGCTTGGAAAATAGGGAACTGTTTTTTCGCCCAGGACTAAGCCGAGTAGACCCGAGTTTTAGGGTGCTGTTGGCCGTGAGTGGAGTATCTGTACACCGTTGCAGCGAGGTGAACCGATACAACTGGCGGGCAGCCTGTTTAGTACACCGGTCGGACAAAGATATGGCAGAGCGGGGGCAAAACTGATTGATCCCAGACAGGACCTCCTCGTGTATCCCGGTGGGACTCAACGACAGTGATGGAGAGGAACCAAATGCCGAACTGGTTTCGGAGGAGGGAGTGTAATATTCGGAAACCTCCTGTTCGGTCATGTCAAACGAACGTCTCGCCAACGGTTTTGGAGAGGCAGACCAATTCACCCCCTGCTCCAATGTTATCAGCTGTGCTGTGACAGAGTCTAGATGGGACTCCATTATGGACAAAGTTCGCTCCAACGGTGTCAAAATGAACTGATCCAATTGGTCCAACTCCAAATGGGCTCCGGAAACATCTTCCGGTGTTAGGGTATCCGTAATCGCATCCAGACTGAATGTGGCCGAAGAACCCAAAGTGTCATACATAATTGCCGGATGGCATAGAGTTTCTTTCAGGGAAGACTTGCTCGAGGGCATGGAGGAGGTGACTGGAGACTGATAGGGACCATTTGCCACGGTTGTGACTGTGAACCAATCAACGTCGGCCGCGCTGAGGTTCGTAGCTGTCGCACACGCACCTGGAGGTCCTAGCAAGATGGAAACGAAAGTTAGATTATCACGTGCCCCAAACT
>NW_008755925.1:0-1113 GCF_000715545.1 Opisthorchis viverrini | reverse complement strand
CGCGTGTTCGGAATATAGCTGTTGTGTTCTCTTGTGTGGGTCTTTTTTCGGGCAGTGGGCACCGGAGCGGGTTAGCACCAGATATCACAGATTGGCGAAGCAGCAGATATAATAATATTCCAAGTTTAAGTATTTATTCCAACCAAAACACCTCCATTTGGATAATCTTACAAGCTAGAAATCCGAAAGTGTCTCGGAGTCTCTCAATGCTACCTTTTTCCACCATCGTGTGTAGCATAACGTTGCCGAGCGGGAGGACAGCTGAAATCCTGGATTCCTAAAAACGTGACGTGTTACTCAGCATCTATGAATCCGTCCATAGAACCCAGATTGATTGATAGCTCGCTTGCTTATACGCAACACCCGGTTGGAATGACATTCCAGCCGATTCACCATCCCACATAAGAAGGTCATTGAAAAGCAAAGTAGGGCATTCTTCCGTGATGGGAAAGCCGTTCGTCGGCTCGCAGCAGGCCTCTCTCGTTTTTACGCTTTTCAACTAGACTCGTATTTGTTCCGGAACGACTTATTCGAGTTCTATCTCAGTCTGTCATAGTCCAAAAAAGTTTTCTGAAAATGAGTGCTCAGCACAAAACAAAATTCAGAAAAATTGAGGGGTTCCATCCGGGGCAAACAACTGTCTCAATCTGCTCTCTACACGGTGCTGAGACATGTACGTTCGAGATAGTACGTTCATGTTGTTCCGCATTTGGTACGCCGAAGTATTATCAGCAAATTGCTTTGTCAAAACCTGCAAGCAAAAATTTCCGCGGAACCTTCCAATCAACTTCCCAGGTAAACACAGCCTTTCAACAGGGACTATGCTGTTCTAAATCCGATAATTTAATTCCTGAAGTACCACAAGTAGGTTGATTTGATACTTTAAGGGGTGCATTAATTTGATGTTTTTAACGAAGCGAATAAGTAGCTAAGTAATAAACGTTCTATGAAGCTCTACCATTATCACTCAGTACATGCATTCGTGAACTTGTGGGCTTAACAGTTTGGGGGAAGACTGATTCTTATGGAATGTGGTGTTTATTCCGGGAGCAATCGTTTTTGTAAAGAAAATAAATCGTTATATCTCAAGTAAATCTCTCGTTTATGATGTTC
>NW_008755924.1:0-1113 GCF_000715545.1 Opisthorchis viverrini | reverse complement strand
CAGCTGCACCCGTCTGATGGGCTTTCGAAAGGCCGAAATTGGTAGTTAGCTGTTAAAATGTATTCAGAAACATTATAAGTAGTATCTTGTGATGAACATGTGGCTGATTGACGCTTCAGTTTACCATCTACATTCGTCCGGCCCTTGGTTTTACCACGGCTTTCAGAACTATTTTAGATGTCTGCATTCCAAGATGTAATTACTTGCAGCCACTAATTTAGTAGTGCATTGCACACTGCCATAAATTATTGATCAGTTATATGCATCGTTTATTGCTCTTACGAGTTTTTGAAAGCTTCACGGTTTTGAGATTTTATCACCGTCCTAAAGACTAATCAGCCAATAGAATAGGTGCTGTGGCGTTTTAGATTCTCTCAGACAACAAGCATTTTTGCTGATACTCAAGAGATTATTTCATAACGAATATAAAAGATTGCAAATTTTGAAATTTTTCTCTCCTTAGTGTTGTGTAATTTCAAACTTTGAAACAATTTGAGACGATGGCATGTACTTTGAGGAAATTACTACATTAGCTGACGTACACTCGAACGGTCTGTTTATATTTTTTGAAATGCACTTTGATCTTCTTAGAATCCACCACCTGCAAGAAGAGGAAACGCTTAGCAAGTATTACGAAGCACATCTAATAAGATACGTCCTCTTATAAGAAACAAACTCCTCAAAAACCATCTTTAGCTAGTCCTTTGGAATGGTTTATCCAGAGAGCCAAATAGTTCACTTTCGTCCTGTTAAGCACATGGCTGCTTAAATCTAGTTGGTTTTTGGTTGTCCCTTTAGGGTTTCCCCTTGTGACAAAAGGACGCACAATGTTATCCCCAACTTCCCACCCCTACAAGTATTTGAATTGACTCACAGAAAATGGTCTTTTCCGAAAGCCGGTTGTCTTGGAGATGAATTTCAACAATAGATGAAGGATGGGCGAGCAGTCATATATGGGATGACCTAGAGAGTGGTTTCATAAGGGTAATTTAAGCCATCATTAGTCATACGGAGAGAAACTAATTTGGAAGGCAAATTTTCATTATGTCAGTATTTAGACATCCAACTGTAATGCACGGAAAATCATCACACGTAACAAGTTGGGTAGTTGGT
>NW_008755923.1:0-1113 GCF_000715545.1 Opisthorchis viverrini | reverse complement strand
TAACCTCAGTCATTTGAGTACCGGTGATATTATGACAGGTTGGCCCAGGAGTGACACCAAAACATATTCAACTCTAGCAAACCAAAACTAACAAAGAGCGG
Organism: Opisthorchis viverrini; assembly: GCF_000715545.1. Lineage (NCBI taxonomy): Eukaryota > Metazoa > Platyhelminthes > Trematoda > Opisthorchiida > Opisthorchiidae > Opisthorchis > Opisthorchis viverrini. Next base: position 1,012 of record NW_008755923.1, on the reverse strand, counting down.
TGTTTACAGACGTTTACTTAGACCGGGGAATACCTCTGGTCCCCGACTAAAGAGAACGATTTTGTGATGTCGTTTAAGCTCACAAGTTTCAGCAAAACTGTATTTTGGTTGTTGAGTGCACTAATGTGTTATGACGTCATTTTTGATACGCGTGACAATACGCGCGTTTGTATGATTACGTCACGTCATATAGTGACTAAAGAGCACTAAACGCGATTTCTCAACCATAGTGAATTTCGATGTGTGGAATAATGGTTTCGTGTGTTAAATCTTATGTAAGCAACGGTGTGATATGCAGGATGAAATTCGAAATCATCCCTAATTAGATAGCTAACAATGCGCAAATTCAAGGAGCCGTAACCGTTTTCAGAGAGCTTGTAACGGCACGCTCTGTGAAACCCAACTTTGTGTTTACTGATCTGAATGTGGTCTCGTTATTGTGATACAGGTAGTTAGACTAAGGTGTATTTCAGGCACTAAAAAACAGGAATCTCAGCTGTGAATTCCAACATTTTAACCGTGGGCAACCTCTCAATCGACTCCATATAAACTAAATGGAACCGTCACATCACAGACGTTAACATATACTTTGGACTAACACTGACCGTGGAAGATTTCTGATCCAAAACAAAGCTCGAAAGACCGAAGTGATTTGTGTCTAGCGAGAATGAAATGATTGCATTGAACGGATTCACATCGGTCGCCTGTGTACCATAATAGCTGAAAAGCTGATATTCTTGCGTCCTCTTCCACAGCCGATATCAAGTCACTCAGCTCTCCACTTGGGTGGGGTGCACTCATTTTTATTATGTTCAAGCACTAGAAGGCTAGAAAACTGTGAGTTCTCCACTGAACTGCGTCATATGCTTATCATCACTGCGTCACACTTTGTAATAGTCAAATGTCATTGACAAGATAGATTCGCCTATATCTTAAGTGTGTGCAAATAAGCCGTCACGAAGATTCTCTCCGCACACTGTTGTCACACAACGGCGCACCCAACCAAATACTA
>NW_008755922.1:0-1113 GCF_000715545.1 Opisthorchis viverrini | reverse complement strand
ATGCAAATCCTCTAAATTCTTGGCGGACACTTACTCTTTGTTGCACCGAGGTTTTTTCTAAGTTGAGGCAGGTTTAAGGTGAATGTTTCCCCACAAAAGCATTATATTACATTTACCTTTGGGATACCTCTCTCTTACTTTCACTCCAGTGGTTTGCAAGGAGCATTTTCGGTTTGTTCGGGTGGAAAGCATTCGTGCGTCTGTCTTCTTACCACACAGAAGGTGGCACATTTTGAGATTAACAATGCTGACGGCTAGTCCGTCTGCTTCTCTGGTAGCCGGTATAACTGATAAAGCAGGTTAGCGAATTCCTTAGCTTCACTATGAAATGTAATAATATGGTGAAGTTTGTTTAGATATTGAAACGATTTTCAGCAAATATTGATGACTTAATTGCGTTAAGCGTTCTATCGGAAGCGAATTCTGTGTGCAGAAATAGTTTGGTCGCTATCAAGAGTGTTCCATCTAAGTACGCATCGATGTGTTGATGAACTTATCAATCCCCTAATATGTACCATTACTAGTGTGTTTTACTTCAGTTTTTGATTTGTCCTCTCTGGAATGACAACCCAAATTTCTCGTTTCAGTCAGATGTGAGATTTTTTGCTTTCACTAAAAGTTCATAAGTTTTTGTCGGCTGAGCTGTACAACCTGATATAACATTCTCCTTCTCAGTTCTTCAGCGAATTTATGGCTTCTTTGTTATGCTATTTTTCAGGATCTGAATGGCACACAATCAGTTCATGCTGCAACTTATGTTCGCCACTGTTTGATAAAGATGTTATGCGATCTCCGTCGTGCGTTCAAAGAAATTCCATGGGTGAAAATTTATATCAGCCTTCTTTTGATTGACTGCTTCGTAGTCCTTGTGCCGGGTGCCATAAATTTCGCCTTTCAACTGGTTTGAACCATCTATACGCCACGTCTGTGGGACATGAATCATCTGATGGTTCAGATGGTCGTTCTAATTTGTTACCCGAAAGTCTGCATTAATTCATTGTATGCATCTTTTGCCATCCTATTCTCTAACCATTCCATTGAAAAAGGACAAATCTCATTGATCAGATAGGAAAAGCTACGGTTTTCAATTTGTTTCCCGGATGTGGTCAGGTG
>NW_008755921.1:0-1113 GCF_000715545.1 Opisthorchis viverrini | reverse complement strand
TGATTCAAACCTTCAACACGGAGCACCAGGATCCTGAACTGGCCAAACTTCAATACATTGATCAACTTGGCTGAATCCCGAAGATACTGAATAGACAGCTCCAGTATACTTCAACGGATTGCTGGTCCCACCAAAAACTGCCACATAGTGTTATATATTTGCTCTGTTTTTCAAACGTTTCATCATTTGTTGCTAAATCACTTTCTTCCGTTTCCAGCTCTGTGTCAAAGTTTTGGATGAATAAAGCCTAACTTTCGGGCCCTCAGTCTTTTCCATTGTCATTCTGATTGTCGTTGCACTCCGACCCTCGTCGTACACAACACAGACGTATGCACCTGAGGCCTGCAATGATCACCCCGGCTGCAACGTCTGCATATCGCTTACATAACGCACTACCATGCCAGGGAAGCCAAAGCGGAGCAGCTGGATGAAGAGCAATAGGCCCTCGATGAGACTATGAATGCGATGAGACTGGTATGTTCATAGTTGTGTTAACAAGTATGCTGCCTCCCTTCAAAGATGGATTAGAAAAGACATCCTAAACCCTCAGCCCGACCACCCTCAGGTTGACCGTGATCGCCAGTGATTCACGCAATACGGTCGAAACACAATGAAAACCTGCCAATTTGATGTGGTTCCAAGTAAATCTGTTATGCGCGGTAGCATCAGGAGAGAGAGAGATCCTAAGTCCCTGCGCAATTGGGTTAGAGTAGTCATCTGCATTCAAGCGGATCAGATCATCGGATTCGGTCAGGATTCCACAAGAAAACCTTACTACTCACTGCCTTGTGGGTCGGACCTTTAAATCAAAGAATTACTTTAATCAACATCAAAACTGACAGATATCCCCGGAGTACGAAAATGTACTGGACTGTATAGCGGCCGTATAGTACGGCCTCCACAACCAGCTGCTTCATGTTAACGATCTGACATGCCTTCAGGTCCTTGGCCGTTAATGCTCTAGGTCTTTAGCTAGAACCTGTTGAACCCAGTGAACTAGCAAAGCTGGGTGCTGGGGGACGTCCCCGAAAGCACTGCACCCAACTTGCAAGATTACGAAGATGTGTAGAAATGCGAGAACTCGCACTCCTGGTCACTGACAAGAACTTACCC
>NW_008755920.1:0-1114 GCF_000715545.1 Opisthorchis viverrini | reverse complement strand
GAACGGAAACGAGGATGACTATTCCCACTGACCGGCTGACCAGTAGGGTTATAGCCGGTCAGCAAATGCTTACACGTCACCAATCAATTGAGATAGCCCAATCTTAACTTAGTTTGCCTTTTGAAATAGAAACACGTCTTCACAACCGGGCAAAATTCGGTTTATTGTCCACAATTCGCTGCCTGTGAATTGGGCCCATTCCACAATATTCATCTCGCCTTTCCGATGGTTGGCACTTCCATTTTAGAACCATGAAGTTTTGCTTTTGACCCTTTAGTGATTCTGGTTCCATAATAATAAGGTTCAGTTATCCTTCAGCCCCGAACTTCTGTTGTGATAACATCTGCCACCTGTGGCCGGCCACCCCGGAAGTGCACCAAGTTTGAATTGAATAAATTTCATTAGCACCCATTTGTGCTGGATTGTGCTCACTTTCCGATATGCCACAATGCGGTGCGTTATGAAGAGCTTGTGTTCGTTGTCTGATTTACATTTGTTTTAACCGCGGTTTTGTTAATATACACAACGTTTCGTGGATTGGGATAAACAGGTTTGCGTTATGGTGAACTTTGGATGGGGCAACATAAGTCAGTCCATGATCATACCGTATATTTCGACACGTAAAATTATGCCATGCTTAATGCATAGTTTCTGGTCATAACTCGGTGTATTACGAGACAACCTTTAGATAAAGACTTTGCGGCCAAGCTCTGATATGCTCTTCTCCCCGTTTTCTCTGTTTGGGCTATTCTCCCTTTGCACAACGGACACCCAAGGATGGGATTTTATAACTGCGCTAAAAGCTACCATGCCCTTTCGCGTAACTCCTCATGCTGCCCCCCAAAGCCAAATGATTGAACCTTCAACTCCTGCTAGCAACCTCATCAGCTAAGCCCTCAGCTTCTTAAAATTACGCAAATATACAACTCGTCTTACTGCCGGAGTGACGCTCAGTGTAAAGCATGGGACACAGCTTTAAGGCAAGTGCTGTCCTCCTGCACCACCATCGGAATACACTTCAAACCTGCAAACTGTTGTGCCCTCATAGCACATCGGTTAGGAGCTTGTAAGCGCTTTAGGGCACGCTGAAAGGTTGCTGGATTTACGGAATTTA
>NW_008755919.1:0-1114 GCF_000715545.1 Opisthorchis viverrini | reverse complement strand
ATTGCTGGGCAACGTTTCGCTTTAGACACCTGGTGTTGTCTACCTGCTGTTGTTTGCACAAAGGAATCAGCTTTGAGAATGCTGGAAAAGTCAAAACCATGGTCAGTTTTGCCCTGCAGCAACCACAGTATCTTTGGAGGGGGCCAGAACTGTTGTGCGCTATTGAAAACGGAGACTGGTTAAAGTGAGTGTAGTTGTAGCAGTCAAGCGCTTGAAATTTCATTCGATGGTGTTTTACTGGCTGCGATAAATCGCAAAAGAAACAAACAAGTGAAATGCACTGAATTCCAGCTACAATAAATCTGATATTAACCGTGTTTTCGTCAGTCTTCCCCCCAGGCAGGAAGTGAAACACAAACGGAACAAGCGAATTCGTGGAAAAAAACTTTGAATTCTGCCTTTCTGCTAAGAAGGATTTGGTTTTGTAAACAACAAACAAACAGAGAGCGCGTGCGTGTGCGCGAACTCAGAGCAAATGTGCGCTACGCGTGCGTGATCGAGTCATGACGAAAACTGATTGATTTAATATTTATCTACGGTACAAGGCATTTACACATGTCAACTACAGTTCCAAAAGCCATTGAATTTTGGAACGACTAGGCTGTGAGCAAGACGTTCCGTTAAAACGTTTATGAATATGACGATTTGCTACGGTTTAGGTAACATCTTTTGTGGATCCCAAGAACCGATGACTGACGAGAACTTTCAGTGCGGTTTTTACACCTAGGAAAGAGGGGTTCAAAAGTGACGAGTCCAGCTATAGTGGAGTGGTATCCCCATCGCGCCGAAATTTCTTTGTGCTTCAAACATATGAAGATGCTTCATCAACGCAGTTGGTTTCCAACTGACCGGATATCGAACCGAACACAAGCCCCAACCGTTGATCTTTACTCTGACACAGTACAAAGCCTGATAAATGCTTTTAAGAGTGTAAACTTCATAAGGTCAGTTCGGTGGACTTTCAAGCATAAATGCGTGTAGCAAAATTTCGTTAAATCCCTTTGAATATTTGAACCCTAGTCATCATTTGCGTAACGAAAAATATTTGACTGCCTGTTGTTGAGTGGCTTGACCAAAGCGCGAGATAAGGTCAGACAATGTGCGTCATTGTGCA
>NW_008755918.1:0-1114 GCF_000715545.1 Opisthorchis viverrini | reverse complement strand
TTGGTCAAATGGTCAAGCGTATTTAATCAGTGAGGTTTTTTTCCATTATTGTTGAAGCTATTATAATCAGAATGCTCCAAAATGCCCAGCCTGCTCGCATATATTTAACTGAATAAATGTATAAATTTCGAATACGGAAGAACACTTCTCTAGTCATCACGCTCTTTACCGAAATGAGGCAGGTATATCACGCATTTTGTTGATATAGAAAAGCCAGATGTGATTTTTGCCCGATGGTTGTTCACATTTCCTCTAGCAAAGTTCTGTTTGTAGTAATAATCTTCGTGCCAGCCAGATAGTTTGTAGTAGTCATTCACACTATACTGATAAATATGTGCAAGTCTGATGACCATTTGGTTTTGTGCTGGCAAAATAAGAGGTTTTAAGCAATTGTGGGGCAAATCAGTTGATTTAATCGCCTGTTGTCCCAGCCTCGCCCTATCTAGGTCCAACCTCGACATATGAATTTCAACATAGTTGGTACCAGAACTTATATTTGTGTGTGATTGTCCTCAAACTAGAATCACAAAAGATGAGGCGATTTTTTTGGTGGACGAACATAAGGTGAGACAGCAAACGCTTGCCGCATATTTGGGGCATTTGTAGCACTCCTCGGTCACGTTCGCCTGAAGAAGACGGAAAGTGCCACATTAAACGTGATTTAAAATTCGTAATACTAGAATGATTTCCGCCTTGAAATAATTGCATGGTACCATCGTGAGCATGTAGCGTTTGAGCTAGCCTTGCTAACTTACTCGAAATGGTGTGGCAGTTTCATATTCCCTCGATAACTTTTTGAAGGGTTACCACCATCCTGACAGCAGTATTTTACCTTCACCCAGCGTGCTTAAACAAAACTCACGAACTTTCACATTGTTCTTGAACAATCATCGTAAAAATAAAATTTTGCGAAACAAGGCACGACCAGAGAAGCAACCTGATAATTAATAGTAGGCATAGGGAACGCAGATAAATTTTTGATGGGAATTCAATTCAGCTTTCAAGTCTCGACAAAGCGAAGTAACTATGATTTTGAAATTTTTCCTAGGTAATTATATGCTTTAAATCGTCTAATTGATTCAAAAGTATACATATTTCACCTAACTGAAAAGCA
>NW_008755917.1:0-1115 GCF_000715545.1 Opisthorchis viverrini | reverse complement strand
GTGAGTAGTTTCCTTTATGAAAAAGGGTTCCTATTTGTTTCTCATCGACTAGCAACAGAAGTAAGCACGAGTATAAACATCACGCACAAAGAAGACCCCGGATCTCAATAATTCGAAACGTAAAATGGGAAAATGAGAAAACCTGAAGGTTAGCAAGGCATGCTGCTGAAGGAAGTCTTCGTGAACAAACAGAGGTTGAGTTGTGGAATTTTGTCTGGACTAGAAATGATCCATTAAATTTCACAAGACAGATATTTTATAATCACTCCACGATTAAAACGTAAACAAAAACTGGCAGTAAGACGGTCTTCGCGTCGGAAGCATCGTAGACATATCGTAGACACATCGTAGACATATCTGCTGGCCAAAAGTCGTCCAGCTACTGAACATCTGTTCATAGCTGGTAAACCACAGGCTGTGACCACTGCCGAACATGGTGCTGTGTGTAGGGTACTGATGCCAGTTTAAACCCAGGGGACTATGATTTATCTTTTCAAGGCTGTTAGACGCTCGAAGTATGGAGTCGTTCATCTTAAGCTGATTGAAATATAAACAACTTTGCTTTCCTCAGGGCAAACTATCTCCTTAGAGCGAGCGCTTGTAGTTCACGCCAAAGTTGTTCTCTCCTGGCAGCAACATCCTAAGTACAAAATGGATGTCAGAATAACCCGAACCAAAACTGACTTCCTCGATTCAAGGAATGCAGTATGTATTCAAGGGAATTAAGCAATCTACTCAAGTATTTTTATATTAACTAACCCACCGAACTGTAGGGCATGATAGATAGTATTGTCCTATAAATATGTTCGATGGATTGAGATGCATTTGAACACGGGGTTTGAGAAATTTCGCTTAGAGGAAACACAGATGAACTATGCGGCAATAGAGTTGTGAATCGAGTTTGGGTTTTGACGGTCGCCTAGATTTCTTAAGATCATAATGCAAAATTGATTTTTACAAGTTCATAGTATACGTGCAACAATGTCACGGGCTTTGAGTTGCTTAATCTTTCGAAAATAGAAAACAATAGAAGCCGGTCGCAGATCTCATTTAACTGGTACAAAAGGAAGAAGGAAATTGGAGAAAGCTTGATCTCTGTGATTGGTCTTCTTGGT
>NW_008755916.1:0-1115 GCF_000715545.1 Opisthorchis viverrini | reverse complement strand
GTGTGGCCCACAATCACTCGCCAGCCGATAGACCGAGAAGAGTTTCGTTCTACATGGTTTCTGGCATCGGCAATACTTGCATGTCGGTCAATTTCGAATCCGTCGTTTGAGTACCATCAGTTTGGCTTTTTTGTCGGGCAGTAAAATGTCATTAGTTAACGTTCGCTGTCGTAAATAGTTGTTCGGATACCGTGGTTTGAAGCTCCTCCATTTTAGATAGCCCGCTGATTAAGGTGCGAACTTACTGACAGAAAGGTCTATGGTTCAATGCTATCGTAAACGTCTCAAGTACTTCTGTCCAGATTCGGGCAACCTGGCAGTATTTCAGTTCCCATGCTTTTCTGGAGTTGCTTGGCAGCTAGGCGCCGATTGAGTGTTTTGGCTGGAGGACTACTAACGAACATTTTAAGTAGATCTTTGGCTCTGTACCAAGAGACTAATCTGGTGAGGTAGAGGAAAGAATGTACCGAATAGACCTACTGTTTGTGACAGCTGTATTCTCCAGTACATACAAGAGATTGAGTAGTGTACTCCTCTACCATCTCAGTTGCTGAGTTGAGCTGACAAACTTAAAGAGGTTCAGTTTAGTGGTTCTTCTCTGAGGAGGTTACTATGAGAGAGATTAATGCTGCATTCTTAAATTACCTAGGAAGTTAGGACGAAATGTCCGAACTTCAAATGCAGTTGGTTAATTTTAGCCGAGATGACGAAGTTTGGATACACCTTCAGATAGATAGTAATCCGCAGATGTTATAAACATACCCTCAAGTAGCGCTCAACTCGCATTTCCCGATCAGATTTTCACGTACGGTAAGTGTGGTCCGATGCTTGACTGCCAGGTTTTGATCCTCGTCCTAACCGATAAACTGCACTGGATGGAAACCTTTTGGCTTTTTTCACTCGGTGCCTGAGATACAGAATGATCTCTGTGCTCAATTGAAGGAGTTATTCCTCATCCTTTAAGAGGTGCACGTCGGTTCACCTCCAGCTTGGATGGAATGGATTGATTCAAATGGCGTATGAGCTATTGCTTACAGGTGGTCGCCTTAAAGTGTGACTCAAACAGTTGCCATAATCATTGAGTGTCAGTTTGTTGGGTAACAACTCTAGTCCTG
>NW_008755915.1:0-1115 GCF_000715545.1 Opisthorchis viverrini | reverse complement strand
TGAATAATTTTACTACCGTGGAATATATCTCTCACGCCGAAACATCCGCGGGAAATTTCGATAAGTGAATGTTTCCTTCACAGCCACTGATCGGTGTAATGGACTATTGGATCTACACGTTCGTGAATCCCCATCTGACTACTCATTACTTTCCTATTGTGATTTTGTGATTTTGTATTCGTTGCTTTGCTTGTTAATCTATCCGAACACGCTGATAAGGTCATAGTCCGCTACAACCTAATAAGCACGCGGTGGGGGCATGGTGAGATCTTCAAGCTTAGAGCGCACACTTTCACTAGGCAAATTTTTTCTCATTTCGTGTTGCGGCTGAGTGTAATGACCTCCCATCGACGGTTGCACGCATTCCTTATGGAACCCAGTTCAATGCACTAAACACCATGCAAGTCCACAGGCTGGCAGACCTGCTGCCCTGCGGTGAGAACCTAAAGAGCAGTGCTCCTCTTTTTCACTTGTGCCTTTCAGGTGAACAAAAGGTGAACAACAAGAACAAAACCGACCAGGGAAACATGGGCATACGTCTCGATCCTGTGTAGCAACCCATGAAACCGTGAACCCTACTGGGGATATTGAATATAATAATCCATATTCTCCGGTCCACAAGCCGTACATTGTAATTGCACTGTTAAGTATAACGTTGTCTTTGAATTTTTGCCCATCGTCTTTGCTCACTTTGCTTGGAAGTCTCCCCGGATAATTTAGGTACGCATTTAAATGCGTCATTTGTTGGGTGACCTTGGTACGTCCTGACGATAGGTAAATGATGAACTTACGAAATCCCTATTTTTACAATGCCACTTTCTGCACTCACTTTGCCACTACTGCCTCAATTGCCAGTATTCCGCACTAACAGTGCGCAAAGCCGAGGGCTTATAGTCAGGTTTCAAGTTGTGCAAAAGAAGATTGTGCACATTAAGTTTACTGCAGAGATGGTTACCATCTTACACAGATTTTCGGGGGACAAATGAACTATACCTTCACTTCAGTACACGGAGGAATTTCCTTCGAAAGTCCAAAAATATTGCAAAGGAATAAGGGATGCTAATGAATTAACTCATGAGCACAACGGAAGCCCCGAGACTGACAACACATATACC
>NW_008755914.1:0-1115 GCF_000715545.1 Opisthorchis viverrini | reverse complement strand
GCTCAGAAGTTCGCAATAAATCGATCTAGAACAAGTGGGAGAGAACTGTATACACAAACTTACCTAAGCGGCTTTGCCATTGACAGTTGACTTAAATGGGATCTGTCCGGATCTTCAAAATTTTCCGGTGGATTATACTACTTGCTTTATTGCATGTAAGAAGTTACTNGAGCAAGCATCAATACAAAAGTTGTGTTCAAAACTAGTGTGCCATTTTGCATCGCACGCTAGCCCCATTCTCATGACATTACCAATGTAGGAAGCACATCCTCGCAATTATTTTCCGCAGTTTTGAGGACAAAGCGCTGGCCGGTAGCTGGCGAGCGCTCTCCCTCCGATGTTCTTCGTCAAATTCAGTTAGAGAGCTAGTAGATGAGGATGTCGCAACTTATTATGCTTTTTGCAGTGGCAGAAAAGAACGATAATTTTATATCATCAAGTAGGGCATACCTTAGTTCATGTAGGTCATTCGCTCAGACAATTTTGAGTGGAGCTTCATCCCGCAGAAGTGCGAGATTTTCATATGCACCAAACAACGGTTGGCCCCGAAAGGTTTTGGACTTCGGTTAGCTTGGATTTTAAGGGTTCGAACTGCCTTAGGAATTCCGAAAACTGGACAGGTTAGGTCGCCCAATCGCGATAGAGGCAACGTGCGGTTTCGCGAGTATTCCACACCAGTAGTCGGAATTCTCTAACATAAATCAAAAGTCCCTTCGAAATAACATCTTACTATGTATCGTATAGGACTTATCTCTGGCAGTTCCGAGGTAATAAAAAAATTGGCGTCCTGCACAAGCGTGAGAGTCTGTTAGATGTATGATCTCCAGTTATACGTACTGCTATCTGGCACCTGTACGGTAGAAAATATGGGCTGCTAACACGTTACCAAGTGGTTCACCAAAGCTGATGTGCGGAACAAGCTAAAACTAGTGTAACTTTGATACTGCTAATGGGGAAGGCAAGTAGTATGTTTCCTGCGTGTAACTTCGCTTCGCGTCTCTTGGAGATCTGTTGCGGGATCTTGTTGAGTCGCTTTGTAGCATCTGCTTGGATTTGAGCATTAGTTAATGAATATCTGGGAAAGTTAAAACTAGTTTCCCACGCTCGGATGTAGC
>NW_008755913.1:0-1115 GCF_000715545.1 Opisthorchis viverrini | reverse complement strand
TGCGGCACATGAGTGCTACTCACCAGATCAGCGTACGATAACAATCGGACCCCACAACTCTACCCGACTTTTTTCATCAAGTTGTAGAATCCGGAGAACTATCCTGTCACTAGACTGGCAATTTGAACGCCCTTCGTTTTCACTGTATAACTCTAGGTGCCACCTCACTCTGTTGGCAGCATCGAAGCAGATGTCGGTCCTCAGCACCACAAAATCGCTCATCATTACAAACAAAATACATTCATGGGTAATTTACTTTTATTTGTAATCTGAAAAGAGTTCTCCCCCTCCTCCGGATATATAAAACTCACAAAATAAGGAAAACAAGCTATATACGCATGTCTAACCAACCCAAAGGCAGTCGTCGTGATTAGATGAAAACTTTCTCGTTCAGACGGGATTATATTCGCGCAAGAAAAACAAAGTGAGATCGCTCGGGGGAACACATTCTTCGAACAAAACCATTTCCTTTTCCCTTTTTTTCCTAATGTGTTTTTTTGGATTTAGTCAAGTTGTCTTCCGCTTCAGAGAGCAGTTTTAATTGGACATGAGGAAACATGTCCTACGATGCGATATGCACCTGAAAAACTCTTCTTTGCGTCGGCAAACATCGGTTGTTATTCAACGCAAACAGTTGGAAATAAACCGGTCTAAACGAGGACACGAGAGTTGATCATCCCGTTTACACAAGAATATCAGTCTCAGATAAAACTATACTCTCCGCATACTCTGGGAACGATAATGACACTGATTACTACTGATATCTATAAGTAAGGGCCTTTAGTGGGCCCACGAAATCCGTAAAAGTTCACAACGAACCAGGAAGGTAAACACCTGGATGTGGATCACTGATTGCCTTTCAAGCGATGCTTGTGTAAATTGGGAATACGTTTTTCGTAAATCTATCCGCTCACTTATGATGTCTCCTCACGCGCAAGCCAATTTTCAAGTTCGATAAACTGTCGAGGAACTACCAGTTGATCGGTAACAAACAGATCTATGTAAACCCGAAATAGTTTTCAGGTTACCGATATACGAATCCTGGTGTTCCGGAATAAATTCAGTTTGAGCCAGACTTCCGGATACAGACCGGGCTAAAAGCATCGTAAAAAAAA
>NW_008755912.1:646-1115 GCF_000715545.1 Opisthorchis viverrini | reverse complement strand
TCCCTACATAGACGTCGTACCGACCTCATCATACGCTCCCACAAACCACTACAATGGCCAGCTGCTGGTGGATTGAATTGCCACGGTATATCCGTAGACAAAAGCCGGTGTGATATTTTACCCGGATTCTACCGCTTTAGTTCATCCCGAAATTCCGTTAGCGCACCAACAAAGTTCTTACCATTATCACTGTAGATATCGGTGGGCTTGCCACCTCTACCAGCCAAGGGCATCAAACATTGTAGGAATGAATCAGTCGACAGGTTACATGCCATTTCCAAATGGACTGCTCTAGCCTTCAGACAGCTAAAGATAGAGCCATAGCGTTTTTCTTGCGAACGGCCGCGTTTGGTCTTAAAAGTTCCAAAGTAGTCTACTCCCACGCAGTCGAAGGGGCACCAACTCACTCCTACTCTGTCTGCCGGTAATGGAGCCATTATTTGTGTACCGCGCTGTGCGAACCGGAGCC
>NW_008755912.1:0-390 GCF_000715545.1 Opisthorchis viverrini | reverse complement strand
TATCCAGTACAGAAGCATAAACCTGATGCAGCTCTTGCGCGAAGTGACTGGATTGCAAGATCTTTATCAAACAATTACGTGCTTGGCGGGGTTCGGATACTCTGATAACGCCGGAAAGTAAAGCCTCCTTTCTCGCTCTGCCCTTCTTAATCAGTAGACTGCCTGTAACGCAGTAACCAAGGTACGACTTTCTCTAGCTTCATCCAACAGGAGGACAGAGACATTAATGGGCGCATGACATCATTTCCCTCCAACAGGTTAGCCTGTCCTACAAGGCTCTTCAGAGCACCTCAATTGCAGGGGTCAATCTTGACCTGAAGGAACACCTCTTCGATGTCGACTGTCACAGCAACTTGCTCTGAACAAAAGCCCAGCATAACATTTACAAGC
>NW_008755911.1:0-1116 GCF_000715545.1 Opisthorchis viverrini | reverse complement strand
GATGATGATGATGATGACAGAGAGCCTTCGAATGTCTCCCTCCGTGACACTACACAAATCATTCGACCCAGTGAGTATGATGATACACTGTTCGATTCGCGAATCGGTGTGTACCATATAAATTATATGCCAAAACCCTCGACTGTGAAATCCACACGAAAATCTGTACATTCAGCGGTCTGCAACCTCTATTAAATTCCCGTGTAAGCGTGACACCACCGATAAAGTAGTGAGTACCTTGGAGGGCTCACAAGAATGGACGTTCAAAGTCAGATGGTATGTGCGATATGACGAATATCGTTACTAGTATGGATAACTGAAGCTGTACACGTTCGACTGACAGTCAGTGGTTCGTTCACTCGGCTGAGCGAACAACCCGTTCCGTGGTGGACCATTTGTTGTAATGAGATGTGTTCTCACCCGTGGTCACTAGACTGTGAACGGAAAAGCGACCTTGGATCCGAATGTTTTGGGTCTTGGGCTTTATACGTGGGGTGAAGTGATGTCATACCATCCAACTGGGGTGCAGGCAAAAATACCCGTGGATCTCAGCGATCACTTTCTCCAAGTGACAAAGGTTTGTGTGGGTTAGGGGTTTTGCCGTCCCACAAAGCTGTTTTTCCATTGGTGTTCATGGTGAACTCCGTCATGCCTTGACTGTGCTGTTTGCTATTGGGATCTACGGCAAAGCGTACTGAACTTTTGCCCGGTGCTTGAACGCGTTTGGCCGCTCACATCGTCTCATTTCTTCCAGAGATGGTTCAAAGACCGCGTCATGCCACAGGACTTGTACTTTTAAGGTTGTTGAAGCCAGACATAAAACCAGGACGGTCTGAGATTAAGGTCATTTCGGGCATGAACGCCGAAACGCTCGATCCAATGTGTTTTTTAAATGCGATCAGAACCGAGATCAGCAGCCATTTAGTTAGCACAGGGAGGAAGCTTATGTCCACGCAAAAGTTCTGAGAAGTGCGTCGTTCAAGACCATAAATATTTTCTTGGTATTCTTCGACAGTGGAAGTAGTTGACGTGCTTACTCTTCCGCCAAAATCTTCGCAGTGGTCGATCACCATGAAGATGTGCGCTGCAAGATCCAGCGCGATCTGGTCTTTTACC
>NW_008755910.1:0-1116 GCF_000715545.1 Opisthorchis viverrini | reverse complement strand
CTTTTCTTAATTCTACCCTATAGTGCCCTTCCTTGGTAGATAAAAACTGGATTCTCTAGAATCTTTCAGCTGTTGTCTAAATGATGTTAGCTCATCAGAAGCATGCATGATGATTTTGCGCTCCACAAGTGCGTTGGATTGTCTGACAGATCGCGTCAGAAGTTCAGACAAGATATCACACATCCCTTTCCCCTTGATTATTTTACAAGCACAAAGTCGAGTGCATTTTTGCGGCAAAAGTCACCGCTCTGTTGTACATCAACTCAAAGAAAGTACAGTCTTCTATTATGCTTTTGAATACGTCGTTAGTCTTTTAGAAAAGACTTCTTCGTTAAACGACTGCAGTACATATATTTTATTTCATACTTTATCTTATACACACTTTTCATAACTTCATTTAACATGCCTTGGGTAACACCCTGAGGTTTCATCATCTAGGTTTACAGTGTTTTTCTTCGTTCTGTTTGCGACTTTGGTGACACGATCTGTGTTTACTAGACTTAGAAATGGGGTATCAGCCTATCCATCTATATGCATATAGCTATCTATTTAGATACTTAACTGTCCTCGTTCTTTTCAATCGATGGATTTTCTCGTTTTTTTATCTGATTTAAAAATTGATAGTAAAAGGATTTCTGTGGTGTGTATTATTCACTGAGGTCTCCATCATGCAAACTCAACGTTTGGTGGTACCCAAACAACTTCTCTAAATACGTTTTTTTCAAATAACAACAAAAGAATCTACATAAAATGTACCTTACTTCAATTTTGTTTCAATCTGAGACTCTTGCCCACTTTAATCATTAATGTTGTAAAGGTAAAGCCCAATACATCGACTTACTGCCCATCGGTAAGCTTTTTTGGGAAGTTTTTAAAAACGCTTAGAATATCCGTAAAGAAAATAGTTCTGATGACAGATATTTTTATATGAATAGTTTGAAAAATAGCGGGATTTTCTGAGTCACTGTTCGAACAAATGCCAGTGAGAAAGCCCTGAAAAATCTGAAGGAAGTGCAGTAGTTCTTGGCTGTCTCTCTATTGAAAACTAGCCACCTTGCTCTTAAAGGCATATTAAATTATCGTGATAAGGTTAAGCTGGTGTTTTGTGTGATTATC
>NW_008755909.1:0-1116 GCF_000715545.1 Opisthorchis viverrini | reverse complement strand
AAAAAAACTCGGACTGGCAGGCCAACACGAAGAAATACACTGAACCTTCCGGTTATTCTGAAGAGTTCGGATCAATGATCATTGAATATCTTGGACCTCATAAACAGCACACGCGGTGCATTCTGAAGGTCGGAAGGGCATGATTGGTAATTAGCAATGTGTAAGGCAGTTGACAGCTGATCACTTTGCCAAAGGTCATACGAACGTTTCCTTGCCAACCGAATGGACATCACTGTAGCGTAAGCAGCGCTAAGCAGTGTCTTTACAGGTTGTCCCGTGTTGCAGAACGTTTCCATCACACTCAGTCGGTTCGTTTGATAGCTTCACGTTATCAGTTTTGCTCCCGATCGTTCGCAACTGGTTTCGCCATTTTCTGGAGTGACTAGCCGTCCGCGACTTCCGTTCTGTTGTGTTCCGAGCTACTGCCATTCAGCTGATCGGTCTCCGTTCCTCCTTCTGTTTCATTTGTTTCTAACTCTGTTTGCTCGTATACTTTGTTCTAATCCTTCGTCCGTTAGGTGTAACTAACTTATCACATTCTAGCAACCTATACTTTGGGCTGCGCAGTTCCAGAGTTCTTCTGTGCCAAGTTGTTGATAGACGAGGTCAGTTTTGAAGTGTCTGCTGTGGGCTTTCTCGATATGATTTGCTCCCGTTCCCAGTTTAATAAATACTGGTAGCTAGCTTCCGTCTTATCTGCTTTGATATTTTGCGTTATCCTTGTGCTGAGTTTTGTATGTGATGACGGTTATTTTCATTGTTTCTTCTGATTTTGACAATGCTTTCTGAAGTATTCCCAGACTTGTGGGCTACCGTAATGTTTTGCAGCTAATCCAGCAATGTTATTGATTTGTCCACTTCATCGTAGCACTAGTCAGTTGGTCGGGTTTCATTTTCCAACAGATCTCCAGCCAAAATTTCTTCGGTAAACACCATCTCCTAGTGATTTCTAACCGTTGTTTTATTGTCTTCCGATGACGTTGCCATGTGTTTTGCTTCGTCTGAACAGTGGTGGTATCCGTCTGTTTGTGACAGTTTCTACTGGTTAGTTAACCGTATTGGCTAGTTGGAAGTGTCTGCGCTATTGATTAGTCTATTTAACGACAACATAGGCCT
>NW_008755908.1:0-1117 GCF_000715545.1 Opisthorchis viverrini | reverse complement strand
CCATGGTTAGGATTTAAAAGAGCCATTTTGCGTGTGAACTCTGGCCTTTTATACTGTCCGATCTGGATAAATCGATACACGGATGGATACATCCCTCGGTATTCCTTTCTGAAACTGTTTCTCAGTTATCGAAGAAGCATGTCTGATTCGGTTTGGTCTGCCTGCCGACTTATAGCCGAAGTATGATTGATGGATTCGTAAATCAAAGAATAGTCTGTTAGGTTTCGGTATTGATGGCCATCAGTTTTTGATACAACCTGCTACGCGCATCTTCGATTCCCCAGCCATGGCGAAATATGTTTTCAAGTTCCCTTCAGAATTCCACAAGTTCCGCCAAGTCACTCCCCGTCACTAACTACCGAGGTAGATATATGTACCGGGTATCTTCACTGGCTTGAAGCCAATGGAATTAAGATTTTTGTGTGATGAAAGCTTGAATGAGGCAAAGAAGGCTACATAACTTGGTTGCCTTTGTTGCGTGTTACCCTGTCTTAACAAGGCTCGTATTGATTGTCGAAGTACGTAAAATAATCTTATCAAGGAGCTTGCAACAAGCAATGTACCTGTGTGTGTGCCGCAGGAATCCGCCAGCAGCCTCTCCTTAAAGGATGTCACTCTCAGAAAAGACTGAATGTCCCTCTTCCTTGTAGTGTTCTCCAATGCTTTTGAATTATCTTAATGTGGACTGTGCGGAAGACGGACAGTGAAGTTATGGAAGCACAAAATAAGTGTTCTATTAAGTCACATTGCAACAGAGGCTGGAATGCATACATATAAAGTGTGAAGTTGACTGATAGCAAGACGAAGAGTTTTTAGTATACTGTATTCCGCACGCATTTGGCGCCCTCATTTTAAGAAACAGGATAGCACCCTAGTTCAGGCACATAAACAGGAGAGCCAGTCAAACTACCTGCCCTTGGATATTAAAATGACTGGATGATGATACATAGTTTCGTGAGCTGCTGAGCTACGAACCAAGAAGTTCATCACTCGAACGCCAGTCTGGTTGTCTGACTGTTCGTGGCTAGGCTGCGTCGAACAGAGAGTATTGCGGTGTCTGTATCACACCCAAGTGGTTCCACAAGTGGATAAAATGACTGTTTTTGAGACGGTGAAA
>NW_008755907.1:0-1117 GCF_000715545.1 Opisthorchis viverrini | reverse complement strand
TTGTACCTGAAAAACCGGCGGAATCTGTGTCTGCGAAAGTACTTCCGGTAATCTTGAAACAGTTGGACACGCTCCGTCGCCAGTGTGAAATCAGCATCAGCTGGATGGGTTGTTTGGTCATGCATACGGTGGGCGTTCTGAACGTCCACAGTTTCGTCGTAGTAAACTTCGTAACCTGTTAAGATATCGTCTGGTCGTTGAAACGTCCGAATGGTAATGTGGTACCACTCACTTTCCGCTATGTAAACACCAGTGGTTTCCAGTATATGATATGACATACTGTGTTCCTCCGTCGTAGACAGTCGGACCACTAGTCCCGGAATGTCGCTTTCATGACCACCACGTAGAATCTCAGGACACACCATGGGAGACACAGTTTCTGGTTTGGCGTAGAAGTACCGTCTCGTGCCGTTCGGTGTTTGCACCTTGATGTTGATAATCGACGTATTCCAGCTCGATCCTGGCAGTCGACTGATATAGTAGACATCACGATGGTCTTCTGTGAATTCGGTGGCAACCACACGCTTCTCACATGCATCAGTCACTTGCATCGTCACCCGGTCTCGATTGTCCACACAACATTCGCCCTCCACAGCAGGTCCGAAGTCGCATTCGAATTCGACCAGTCCAGTCTTCAGATCGTGTGCTTTGAAATGGATCAGACTAGTATCGTTTTTCACACGAAAACCAATGATCACATGCTTTTTCGTTTCCCAAACACCATTGTGCCAAATTCGCATACGTTCACGGTCATCGTTTTCAATGTCTGGGTAGTTGGTCGGATAGTCATGGTAGGGCATTGTGTTACACGGTTCCGCATTCGACCGTCGTTCCCAACCGAGCAGTGAAACGCACAAAACGGTGCAGCACAATAAACGAGTCCGCATGATTTAGCTGGAAACAGGGCGATGCAGTTTGGTTTGGGTCAGTCAGTCTGCACATGAACACCGCCAAGCAGCAGTGGGTGATATTTGAAATCCCGAACGTTATCGATCGTCAGTCGGACAGCAGCTGTGTGGTGGGGTGTTTGAACTGGTCAGTGAAACGCAGTGGTGATATTCCCGAACAGGAGCCTTTTGAGGGGAACACTTGACCCGGTCGCGCAAAGATAAAAAAA
>NW_008755906.1:0-1117 GCF_000715545.1 Opisthorchis viverrini | reverse complement strand
GGTGGCATCCTTGAACACTGGCTGCTTTTGAACATTCCTCGTGGATTGGCGAGCGAAGCATCCAACTGTTTGTCAGACTGACACTTCCCGACAGGGCAGATTTTCTCAAACTTCGGGCAACATGCCTTGCTTCTAGGGAGGCACAGAAGGTCATCCTTCACTGTACACATCTCAGTATCTTCTTAGTTAAGAGGTTCAAAATTTATGTCATGCAAACTATGTAGCTCCGCTTGGCTGCACGAATAGCGCGGTCACAAGCAGTCCCATACGGACGTGTTCCCGACCAGAATTCATGTGAGCGATGAACTACTGCCGGTGCGGCGACAGTACTCCATTTACGAGTAGAAATCTCGATGGCTAGTATAGTTCGATCACTGAGTATACCGGTCGGTCGTGTAAACTTCAATATTTCAAAACCAAAGTTCAAGAATTCTATGAAACATCAATCAACCGAACAAAGAGTAGTTCAGGTCCTGACAAATCGCCATTGGCTAATATTTGTGCTATCCGCTGCGCTCAGTCGTTTTCTGTATTTGCCGTCAACGAACGATTTGTGGTCACTGGACAGTGTCTCTTGAATGAATATACCCACTGAGTTGCCAAGTTGTTAATTGCACTCGACGCAAGATTTAGTGGATGGCAGTGAAAAAATTGTCAGCATTCTGGAAGGCATACCGCATATCGCCAAAGCTGTTTCCACAACGGCAAATGCAAAAATCAATAATATGCGCGCACTCAACTCTCCTTAGCTTGTTGTCTGACACGTCGGTGCAAAATAACCGAAGAAATCAAAGACAATTGACTACAAATCACTTGAGGGGTGTTTCGGTGTTGCTGTGGCGGTGCAATGCATGTCGCGGCAACTTTTACTAGGATTCTAAACTTGCTAGAGGAGGAGGACAAACACCCCATCGACAAATATATCACGGAGAACCCAGCCCGCAGTATCGGTGTCCGAGAATGGAACAATCTAGTCAGGTCAATTAAACGAACTCAACATGAACTTCCATATTGAGGATGCGAAGAACTCCTGATTGTCAGACCAAAACACGGATTGTTCCTCGGAATGTCTGCTCTCCGATTTGTGTTTTCCCCAGTAATGTAGTCCCTTCGGATA
>NW_008755905.1:0-1117 GCF_000715545.1 Opisthorchis viverrini | reverse complement strand
ACAAAGTGCTCGTTAAAAAATCAACAAGGATTTTTTCATGGGGAGTAGGATTCTCGTGGGCTTTCATGAAGGTCAGAATACTTGTCATGCGTCCACATCCGCTCACACTAGAACAAAGCCCTTGTCGCTAGACATCCTCATTTCATCTAAATTGGGCTGCCTCAACTGTTATTTGGGAATGTAATTTGGATTCATGTTTTTTTCTGTTCGTTTGTCAAGGCGGACGGTTGAACTCGTGTTGCCAATGGAGACATAAACGCTGGATCATCCTGGTTGCGGCGCTTTTTGAACTTTTTTGGTTCAGTGGATATAACTACGGCTACAATGCGCTGATTCCCATCTACATGAAACTGGGTGTCTTTGCTTATCAATGCAGCCCGACAGAGCCAAACTGTCCCGCTCAAGAAGGAATGTTCCACAATGCGTTCATCGTCTGGGTTGTGGTACAGATGTGTCTTGTCACAGGAGCTGGGTTTCTCATGGATCGCGTTGGACTGCGAGTGCTGAAGCTAATTGCCGTCGGTGTCTTTTTCGTGGGCACGCTTATGTTTGCATTTACCAGCCGGGATTCAAGCGCCTTGTTCTTCGTCGCCGGAATTTTTGTCTCTTTGTCCAGCGTCTCGTCACTCATCTGCAACCACCAGATTAGTTCAATGTTCCCAAGTTCTCGTGGATTTGTGGTCTCTCTGCTCTCAGGCGCTTTCGACTCTAGTGGTTTTGTGACATTCCTGATTGGGAAAACGGTGCACTTGATCTCGCTGCAGAACTCATTTGTTATACTCGCCTGCTGCGCTTTGGTGTACGGAATTTGCATGAGTCTTTTCGCGCTGAAGCAATGGTCTTCGGAGATGAATCCAGAAGGAGAGCAGAAGAATGCTGAAGGTATGGGAATTCCTGAGAAGGAAGATGAGATGAAGCCGGTAAGATTTCGAATGACATGTTTCCGCTGATAAAAATTTTTGCTGGACGAATCTCTCGCCTTGTTAATGTTGGTGTCTTTTATAAATGTCCTAATTCCGCACACAACTTGGTACAACACAAAACTTGATCTAGAAGTTTGCGCATCATCCAGAGGCCACTGATGGTTCTTCAGACGAATACAATGCTGATGAGGGTT
>NW_008755904.1:0-1117 GCF_000715545.1 Opisthorchis viverrini | reverse complement strand
TTTTTTTGGAGGAAGCACTTGTTACGCAACCAAAAGCCTCTTTTTTAAGCATGAATTCACCGACACCAAACAACGCCGGATACTGTTCCAAAATACTGGTGTTCAGGATCCCGAAGACTCTTCAGGTCACTGCCTCGTCAGGAGCAAACAGCACAACTCGCACTGCTGCATAATATACGCCATTCCTGAGACATAATGGCGTGCTTTCGGATAATTATAGTACCAGTTGGTGAATCTGGTTCGGAAATTTGAGATTAATGCACCGAACACATTTACGTCAAGGCTAATACAACTATGAACTTATGACCGATTCTCCATAATATCCAGTATTTTTTGCAGGGGCAGTTTTAACGACCAGGCATTCTTAACGACATATTTTACTTCTGCGGTTCAAAGCACACACCAAAAGATAGTAGGAATGTATCTATGCTATTTAATAGTGTCTGGGCGTTATGTTAATCCTCACAGGCTTAAGGGAATCTTCAAGACCGACAAAGTTCACACCAGCAACAATCCAGGAACTGAATTTGGGAGACCTTCCAGCATTTGTCTCATTGATTGATCAATGCCGGGGTTCGACAGGTCTTTGTGTATGGGGACCCTTGGAGGCTTCTGAATATCAGAAGAATTCTGCTCATCAACCTCTGACACAGCTCTTATTAAATGAGCGTTATTAGAGGCGTTGGCTGATCGAAAAAGTTCAATGTGTACCTGAAGCCAAAGAAAACTAAGAATATGGGTCAATTGTATATATGACACTGCTCTAACACCAACACGGAGGATGGTGGCGTGGATTGCTCCGCGTCCGAAAACACGATCTTTAGCTGCGGGTTAAAGTTTCGCTTCCCACCGTAAGCAAAGAGGAAATCGGTGACGCAAAAGACCCATTGAACAAGGGAGTACAATCAACACCTCTAAGGTTGTCACATTCACAGCAAGCACCCTTTTTGAACAGGGCCACTATGATCGACTCACTCCAGTTATCCTAGACACAGCCCTCCTTATGGACAAAGGCAAATTGTTTAGGGCAGACCAATAAATTGACTCCCGTCTTTGAACGAAGCAGACAAAATGTAATCGGTCTAAAAAGCTCGATCCCTTTTAAGTGAGGGGTTAC
>NW_008755903.1:0-1117 GCF_000715545.1 Opisthorchis viverrini | reverse complement strand
AATTATTAGTGGGAACTTCTTCATCAGTATGACAGTGATTAGCGAATATACGTAATACTTGGGTTCGTGTATCCATCGCTTTCGGCTTTTTTACTGGTGATTATGCGAAGAAATGAACCGAGCTTAGCTATGTGTAGACAATTTTATTGTCTGAGTCATCAAATTTGCTCACAGGTAGCGTCCTTTAAGTGTATGTAAAGAGAGAAATTTTTATTAGCTTGCGTATGCAAAAGTAATCGAAGTGATGTTACAAAAATAATTAAAATCAAAGAATTTGCTGTTGAAAGTGCCACCGAGTAAAATAAAAACTGGTACTTTTGAGATGCTAACTGAATGATGCAGCGTAATTAGTCGTCATCTAAAATATCTGGCGTATATTAATGTTCATCAAATAGGTTGTGCATGTGTCACCTGGTAGATTTGCAACGTGTTCTCAGGTTTTGCAACAAACCCATATTACCTCTTTGCCATTGATTAACAGACATGGGTGAGTACGTGGGCCTATGGAAAGAAGTGTGTATGCTTCGACTTCATCAATACTTGAAGGCCGGGATGCACAGCACTTTTAGAGTCGGTCCTTATTCAGTCAGAATTCCACCGTAGCTGACTCAAAGTTACATTTTTTGATATAGGTATCAGGATTCTGATGGAATTCCATCTCTTTTTTCGGTGCTATTTCACGACTCTTCATGTCATGTATCAGTCGCGCCTATTTTCAACCCTGGAGACAAAGTGGTAAGTTGCCGTTTTGAATGGTTTGCGTTTTATCGTTGGTTGCTGACACTCCACCCGTTTACTGTGTAGTGAGTTTTCTTCAGTCACTTGTACTTGCGTCCTCTCTCAGGAATCTCCGCTAGAAATCGTCATGTTTGCACAGTTTGTTCAAGAACTGCGTTCACTACCAATATCGAAAACAAGTAGCTTTTAGTGACGACTCAAAGGCCAAACAAGCATCATGTTTCTGAATGAACACAAACCAAGAGTAGGCGTTGGCTTTGTAATGGCAAACCCACTAGCCTCCATTCCTTTTATTAGCAGTGGATGGAGACAATCAAAAGGATCTCCGTGTTCGGTCACAAAACTGTCGCTGATATGAGGTTGTTATGGATATTTAACC
>NW_008755902.1:0-1117 GCF_000715545.1 Opisthorchis viverrini | reverse complement strand
TTTTTTTATCAGGCAGCTTTCCATCCGTTTTCCAAGTGTTACTCCTAGCTGGCTACCCTTCGCTAACTAAAGAGCATATGCTAACGTTATGCAGTATCACCAACCACCAAACCTATGCGCACAACTACCTACTTGTTTGAACAGCTGACGTTTGTGGCGATAAGAACAATACAAAAATTGGCTGGTAGTCTCCATATCCAGTGGACTTACTCGGGCAATAGATATTGGATAACCAGGGGTTCGAGTTCAGCCACTTGTTCATCCTGCGATTGCCGAATCTAAGTACGGTTTACCTGTGAGCTAATGACATTGAGCGTCTGAAAGTTAGTCCGTGAGATTTCAGTCTGAGTTTTTCGGCTCAGTCGAATGGCTTGTCGGCACAAATCGGTTACTCGGTAAGCGGTTATGTAAATCATCTGCATATGGATTGATTTGGCCGCTGAGGAAGCTAATTCAGCACAGGCGACTGATATATCCAATGAGTTTACAATGAATAATGTGACAATCGTGTTGTGCTTATGTTGAGTACGTGGTGGCTCTCTGTATTTGCCTCCAGTCACCGGAATTGGGCAGTTTTCGAAAGCAGGGCCCCATAAGTAGGTTCAATAATTATAAAAAATATATCCCTTCTCAACGTAGATGTTCATTGCCAAATTCCGGCGCCATGGAAATGTAAAAGAGACTAAATTATTCCTCCTGGATTAAACGGCGAATTGTAGAATTGGAAACATCCTTTTTTCTCTTCAACATAGCAAATCAGTGTGTAAGTTATTGACAACCGTTACACAACTGTTTTATTTTTGGGTGTTTCGTGACGTCCTTCAATGTCCCTGTAGCGTGACATGAGTTCTTTATTACTGATGCATAACAAATAAACTATGTTCACTGCCGTCTCTGTTTCTGCGTACAGGGTGGGAATTGCGGACATCCATCTGAATGTCTAGGTGCCCAGGGAGGTATATTATTATAGCAATAGGCTTTATTCGTCTTTAAAGCCGTGTATGAATTGTGCGTCTTGTATAAAACAGGTGACGCTGGAAAATCCCGTTTTTATAATAGTTTCGCAAATCTAATGTCTTTAGTCCTAATCTCATTCTATCGTTGGTTTCCATCGCAA
>NW_008755901.1:0-1118 GCF_000715545.1 Opisthorchis viverrini | reverse complement strand
CGTCTTATCAGCATTTTTAAGCCACTGTTGAAGCACCGGTGATCAGTGTGGCCAAAGTTTTTTGACCTGCGTGTCAGTGGCGGATTGAGTTGGTCTAAGGCTTATGGCCAAGGAAGAGGCACTAGAAGTTTTTCAGCGTTTTACGTAGCTTGGAATTTATATCAGTTCTAATTGTAGCGCAACAGATGAGGTCAATGCACGAATCTGTAAGGATTTGGTCGTGTTTGCTAAACTGAGACACCTATGACGTTGAGGCGGCATGTTCCTGAAGCTCAAGCGGTGTGTCTCACTGGCTACTTTGTTTTGTTGTATGGTCGAGACTCAGTCTATTCGAGCATCGGAGGTGAGAAGTATTCAGCTGTTCGACAATCGTCATCTCAGGACCAGAGTTCGCATAGGTTGGTGTCGGAGAATCCGTAAGTAAGTAATCGCAATAAGTAATCGAGTTTTCGGTCGTTCAACGGGGACTTCCACAAATAGAATGTGTCAAGCATCAGAAGCTGCATTGGTGGGCCATATATTGCGTATGACGAATCATCGTTTATCAAAGAGAGTGGTGTTTTCCGTACCCAGTTTGGAGTGGCGAAGGTGGAGAGGTGGCAAACGATTGAAGTGGTAGAGAAGTATGCAGGAGATAACGATAGATTTATGAAACTCTCATTAAAACAGCTCTCCTTATCAGCATCACAGTAGGTGACTGGTCGCCATTTAACCCATTAAAGTCAGTTGGCTCAATCGAGAACACATACTCTAAATTTTTGTGAAATTATGACGAGTGCCTTAGGTTGAATTAAATAATTATACTGCTTCAGGAGTTAAAAATGTAGTTCTCAGCTCCCACATCTTATCAGCTTAAACTGTGCAGTGAAGTGTCGATAGTTCAGTGTTTTTCAGCTCTACACATTGCTCCCTAAGTGAACGGGTTGAGAATTCCATATGTCTCAGTGGCTCAATGCCGAACAGTGCTTACTTTTCACAGCACAGACTGCCTGAGAGGTGAACTTTGTCAATCATCCATTAACCGAGAGACTTAACGCCGTGCACTGACACCAACACGAAAATGCGTGTTTTTGAGGCAATTTTCAATGCCACTGGTGCCATGCTTGGCGACGTAGCTG
>NW_008755900.1:0-1118 GCF_000715545.1 Opisthorchis viverrini | reverse complement strand
CATCATCATCATCATCATCGTCGTCGTCGCGCCATCATCATTGTCTTCTCATTCATTTAAACTGATGTCGTAAGATAATTAGTAGACGGTGAGTAGGACAGGTTTTTTCAACCTCTGTTCTGATAATATACGTTTATACATGCTTACGTGTATGTTACGTGTACTCTGGAGTTGGAGAGACATCAGAAGATGGTCAGTATGCGCAAAACAACTATTCTTAGACTAAACTATGATTGAATATTCTACTGATAGCCTGTACATTTCCATAATTTTAACAAGGGCACGGTTATCAACATTAATGTTTTCGGAGCCTCCTCCTCAGGTCCGTACATAACGGTTATAAGCGCAAAAATAATGAGGTTAACAGCTAAAACTGTTTGCCAAATTTGAAAATGCGGGAACAGGGACAATTCATTTTCAGCGCACTTCACGTC
The DNA here is from genome assembly GCF_000715545.1 of Opisthorchis viverrini. Classification (NCBI taxonomy): domain Eukaryota; kingdom Metazoa; phylum Platyhelminthes; class Trematoda; order Opisthorchiida; family Opisthorchiidae; genus Opisthorchis; species Opisthorchis viverrini. The sequence goes on along the minus strand of NW_008755900.1, from coordinate 684 downwards.
GTTTCTAGTTTGAGGCTGAGACAGTATACGGAACAGTTGAGCGACTGGGCCGATCGATTCGTATCACTTGACCAAGGCAGACTCAGCTCTCGTACGAATTGTATTTGACAACAAAGTACTGGATTTCGCAATCGTATTACGACTGCTTTGGCCGTAGTCAAGCAACACGGTTGGACATACACTGTCATTTTGTTCTACTGAGCTCTAGTTAGCTAGCGGTACACCCACACTTTGGAATTGTCATCTATTTCAAGAAAACAGAATGTTGCTCATGGACAGCAGGTCCATGTGAGGAGGCCACCTTTGTGTGTGGGACCTTATAGGATGCACTCATGTTCTTCACCATAACGCCACTACTTACTGATGCAGTTAAGAAGAATTATGAAAACCTGTCTTAAATAATGGGACGTGGAACACCAAAATATGAACAGTAGTGTGACAAGATTAGGGGACTACCCAGAGGTAGTCCCCTAGTTTTTAGTGCTGTTTCCCCCCTATCTTTCCCATACATTTGCGTACTTTCCTTTCAATGAGTATCCGACTGATACCATATTTCTTTACCCTGCGTAAGTTTATGAAATTTTTGATACTTTTATACCGACATACTACGATATCCTACCTTAGAGGTAGTCAATAAGACGCCGAACAATCCATCGATAGCCCCTATATGAACGTGTCGATAGC
>NW_008755899.1:0-1118 GCF_000715545.1 Opisthorchis viverrini | reverse complement strand
TAATTTTAGCCAAGTTAGAGTAGCAAGTATACAACGAAAAATTCTGGAAGGTATTTAAGTGAACACGCCAGGCCGTGTGCGTCAGACGGTAGCCTAATATGTGCTAGGTGAAACCCTCACTTTCATTTCAGTCAATCAACTTTCCGTGTGCAATGTCCCTCTATCCTCGTACGAAGAATGAGGCTTAACACACGCACGCAGTTCAGTAATAATTATCATTGTATACTTCTGCTCTTGCTTTCAATGACAGTACTTCCATTTTAGACATGTTATGTCTTCTCGTAATTGGTGATTTGAATGCATCTTGATTTCCAATTGTTCAGCATCCTTTGGGTTGTCATTTTGAGGGTATTCGGTAAACATTAATCTCCCTACACAATTAATTTGATTGTTGTTTCGTTTGTCTTTGTTTTCTGCAGTTTGAACTGGATAGATTTTATCATAAGGTGGGAGGGTGTAGAATCTTGTCCTTAAATCCACACCGAAATAGCTACTCAAGAAGTTGCCAGGACTCGTCTTCATGTTGTTTTTGTCAAGTTGACTGTAGGTGGAACTTGGCAGGCCGTTTGAAAGCGACATATTTTGAAGATATAATGTCATGACGATGTTCATTCTCGTACTAAACTGAGAGAATGTCCGAATGAATGAGAAAACAAAAAGCGAGGACACAGGTAATGGCATGATTGTACCCGGAATATTTACTCATCTAGCTAGATTTAGTAGAGCACGTAAAGTCACCAGGATGTAATGACAAAACCTTTTAAAAAAGGGGCTCTCTCTTCCGTATGCTGACGTTTTTTCACCTCAAAACCAAAACGTGGGAGGTAAACAGGCGTTTTTCTGCCGTTCTTTCGAAAGCTTTATGGGAGAGGTCAAATATGATCATATCAATCAATAGAAAAATTACAATCGACCACAGAAATACGAAAAATCTTATTTGATCTTTGAATTACTACAGGTTTAAATTTATGCATGGGCCCCAATAATGCCGACGTCATTGTTTTTTGAAAGGACTTATTTTCAAGTCAGTTTGCTAGCTCAATTACGTGGATGTTTATGCAATACAACCGTTAAGATTCCATGCAATAATTTTCATCATAGCGAACAAATTTTATTTC
>NW_008755898.1:0-1119 GCF_000715545.1 Opisthorchis viverrini | reverse complement strand
GAACACATATATGGTTGCCATAACATGCCCATGTTGATAATACACATATTTCTCCAATGAATTTCTAGAAATCGGTTGCTAGTAGAAAATCGTTGTTCGCGTGCAGGTGTATTTAGTCAGTGAAACTCGCGATTCAGCAAATGCTTTTAGAGTGCGAGGCCCAAGCACACAAAGTAGTGCGTTTCCGCTTGAGCTAATTTGTTCTCCGTGTGATACAACGAATGTGATGGAAAAAGTATATATCTATTCGTTAAAGGCTTAATATCCTCGGAGCAAAATTCATTTCATCGTTTTGTCGGAGCAAATGGAACACGCAAAATGACCGAATCATCAGATTTAACCGCACGTGCCAGTATTCGTCAACACGATAATAGTGCAACTACTCACAAGTAGTATAGAGCTCATAGCTGTAAATATACTGCTTCTCTACGAATGTAGTCCGGAAAGAAAATCAGCCCTAACAAGATACCTTTCCAAGGTTGAAGGGATATCATTCCTTGGAAAATAACCTTACGTCAGAGCAGATATACACCAGGGACACAACTGTCAAATTCCGCCCTTCAAAACGTGAATTTTCAAAGAAATCAGGTAAGTATGGGCAGAATTAATGAAGTACGATGACAACGATGTCTGGTAGGACGCCACCACCCGTATACCGCTGACAGACGAAAATGACGGGACTCTCCAGCTAGACTGATTCAACAAGCCATTGGTGCTGCTTTCTTCTAGAATTCAGGGTTATGTACGCGAAATTACTACGGAACAATAGTTCCTACTGTTTCTAATTTGTCAGCATTACATTCATCTATGACAGTCTTCCCCTAGACTGGGAAAATATGGTGAAACGATTCCGATGGAAAGGTAAACAGAAATGGAAAGTTAAACGGATTGTGAATGGAGCGAATTATGTGAGCACACAATAAACTTGGGAAGGAAAGTCTCTATACCATGCCAAACAGGAACACACTTCGAACAACTGCACTGTGGTAAGGGACAGGGACGTACAAGAGGTTGCAAGGCGAAAACTGACATTTGACGAGATCATATTCTGTCGCACAATGGGCCGAACAATGGCAAGGTTGGGCTACGCTGCCTAACTTCATTTTAGGCAAGGCCTAT
>NW_008755897.1:0-1119 GCF_000715545.1 Opisthorchis viverrini | reverse complement strand
TCATCACCAATTGAGGTAACATCATCAGTGCTTTGTTAAGGAGCATAGCGATGAGTCAGTGGTTGGGAAACTGGACTGGTTCTTACGAAGTACGATCAGTTCAAGATTCAGTGAATACATCTCCTCACTCCAGTACCAAACAACTCTGATTACCTACCGAGCTCTTGTGCACGAAGCAGTATACGGTTGCGGGTTAGCAAAAATAGATTTTTTATTGATTTCATTTTGTTTTCGGAATCAATGCTGGGTATGTCAGGCGTTGCTACCTAAAGTCAGATTAGGAAGTAGAACGTTTGCTCCTAATTTATCGGAATAAAAGATGATCCGTATTCATATATTATCACTGAGGTATTTGGCATAGACAAACAGTAGCAGTTCGATTGTACTGAGCTAACTAGAATTGTAAACGTCTTACATTCCTAGTGAAAAGCAGCACTTATCATCATACTGTTGGTGAACGAGATGGCAAGAGGATGATCCTGTTTCAGTAGCCACCGCACTGAGAGTCATTCAGAAACATTTCAAACTGTTCTTACGGTAATCACAGTCTGCCGCTTTATAGAAAGAAATGCATGGAAAATGATGAACAATCCTTGTGTTGAGCGAACAATGACTAACAGCACTATACTGTACAACTCAGAACTCCGTGGAAAACTGGCCACTGACCATGGTTAACGTCTTAAAGATCTATCTATGGAAACCAACCAGTTCACTAAAAATATCTGTGTCTATACTCGACAGACTGCCTGGTACTTTGTTCCCATTGGGTGGAGTGGCCACTGAATTTAGGAGAACTTGAAAAATCATTTGAGCTATAGAGGCTGAGTGGTGAAGGGTGCACTTGAAACGCATCACTCGTTAGTCAATCTGGATTCGAACTTAGATTGTCAAACCCTTATTTCGACGAATGTGGTTTCCACTCCAAATATAAGTTGTTGATGGTTTGAAATGAGAGTAGGAAAAGTTCAAATAATTCATCCGTTCACGGATACTATCCAGTGACGATATAAGAAACCGTTGTCAAGTTATTTCGTAAATACCCGGTTTAGATATTAATAGAGTAGTCGATAGTTACAGAGCACATAACAAAGGCTTCTTTCTCCATTGTCCACGTCTTTC
>NW_008755896.1:0-1119 GCF_000715545.1 Opisthorchis viverrini | reverse complement strand
AATGATAACGACTCACACAAGGGGGCGTAATCCAAAAACCGGCTGCTAAGCTCGTAAACTGGAAAATACGAAATAGTCATCTCGAATGTATGGACAATCTTGAAGCATGTGTGATACGACAACTCAGTGCGAACTGCAACTTGATTCGACTACAGTTCAATTAGGTTTGCTTTTCTACAAACACCTCTTGGGGTTGGGGCGTGTAGGTAGGATATTCTCTCTGGCTTGTTGTCTCAAATACACAACGTTCACGGGCAAATTCACTCAGCCTATCGTGTGTGAGAATAACACTACGTGTTATGTTGTAAAGTCCCTCATAGAAAACGAAAATGGGCAAACCTCATAGTCATTCTTGGCCACCACAATATTCACTGTATACAATAGAGTCAAAAGTAGTTGAACAGTGCTCATTTTCCCGTTGGTCCATTGAGATCTCAGCACTATTTTGTAGGTATGTTTGCGATGGTGATGTCGTATTAGGGTGTATTAATCAGAGTTTATTGACCGCGGTTTCCATATCACGAGATCCGTGGGAGGCTTTTGTGTGATGAGGTCCCCTCCTAATTAACTGTTAGTTGAAATGATTAGAGAAATCTCACTATCCCATGGACACGCAATGCAACATCTGAGAAAAGACATAGTCCCCGACGTGCAAATTATTAATGTTCTCTAAAGGATATGTTCGGTGCCCGTGTCACTCCTCACATAGGGCTCGTTAGAATAATAGGATGGAACGAGAATCGACTGCTTTATGTCTATCGATTGCAATCGCCAAATAACACGAGCACCATGCACTTTCTGACAATCGCTGACACCCTAAAATGCACTGAGTACAATTCGGAACAAGATTTCGACAGCATATCTAAAATTTTCTACTGTGGTGATCGAACTTTCCACCGTTAGGAAAGCACCATTTTGACGCCATATGTGTCTCAGATTAGCATGCGCGATCAGGTGCCTTTCGGATTCGTGCATTGACCTCACCTGTCACATTAAAGTCAGAACTATTACAGCTACCAACGTACGCGATTTCATCAATCACGCATTTAAATAGGAGTTGAAAGATTAGGTACTCCTTTCGGACACAGCGTTGTAAACGGAGGCTTTTGAGGGTCTTTC
>NW_008755895.1:543-1119 GCF_000715545.1 Opisthorchis viverrini | reverse complement strand
CCTACCCAGAATCATCAGCTGTAGAGACCCCGCTGAAGCATTAAGAAAAGGCTTTAGATAATGCAAAGACGTTTTGGCATGAAAGTTGGGCAAATTCAAATGGTCCATAAAATTTCACGAATTTTGTTGCGTTCGAAGAATATTCGGGAAGAAGTCATCCAGTTAAAGAATCAAGCAAAATCAATACATGATTGAGTTTCAAAATATTCTTTGGGGTTGATTCCGCGAAACCGAAGCCATAACATTCGCGCTCAAATCGAACATATTTATTCACTCGCGTTTCGATGCGCCTGAAGGAAAAAACATCTTTTTCACTATTTTCAAAGTTCAACAGAAAAGCCGAGATGTGCAGTGATTTCTTTCTGCGTGGTTTTATTAGGCACGGGTAAACTAGGACTACGTTTGTTGTGTATTTGGCAGGCAAAAATGACTGCCCTCCGGTTAGGGTCAAGTCGCTGGCAGAAAAGTCGCCTATTTGTACAAAGAGGCCGCTTACAGAGATTTCTGCTGAACATCTTCATTGGAAGAGTAGGGCGTAAAACATTGGTAGGTAGTTCAAACTTTATTGGTGGGTTC
>NW_008755895.1:0-190 GCF_000715545.1 Opisthorchis viverrini | reverse complement strand
TGACGTAGTGACCGCCTTCATGGTACCAAATGATTTAACCACCACTCAGAATATCCGCACATACTGGAGCCACAAACGCCTGATACATGCCGGAGAATTCGTCTTGTTACGCGAATTTTTTCCAAACAATCGTGCCATGACGGTCATTTATGCAGTGTCGTTTCTATCCTATGAGCTATTCAGTGCATTC
>NW_008755894.1:0-1120 GCF_000715545.1 Opisthorchis viverrini | reverse complement strand
TAACTAACTAACTAACTAACTAACTACTACTAACTAACTAACTTACTACTACTACTGCAAACTACTAACTACTACTAACTAATGATGGGTGATGACCAAAAAGATGCATATTCATCATGCTACGCTGGTTCTTGTGACATCCCGATATGGACACTTGAAACGTCAAAGGCAAGTGTAGAAAGTTCTGGCCAACTCTCAAAAAACACCCTAATCCAAACGGAATTCAGCTAACTCGGTTCAGAAATAATGACATAAGGCTTGATTATTGGTGATAAGCAAACAAAAAACGCCCTAATCACAAAGACCATGCTCTCCCAAAGTTACTTGGAACGTCTCAACTCTACACAATGTGAAACCGATGAGCACGTTTGGGCTAACTGATTGTTTTAGTGAGGAAACGAAAAGTGTAAATTTTTGGCCGTGACCATTACGTTTAAGTTGAACCCTAAGTAAACTGATTCGACTGTTATGTGACGAATTTTAAAATCTAACTCACCTTGTTTATGATCTGATTAATCCGTGAAAAAAAATCTAACTGGAGAGCTTGCTAGAAATAATCGAATCTAAACAGCTGTCTCCTGGCTGCTTCGTGGCCATCGAACGCGCATGCCTAGCTGCTGACCAATCAGATTTGCCGCTGAGCAAACCCCTCTACCCTAGATGTTTGGTCAGTAAAAGGGGTGTGGCTGGCGGGGGTAGAAGTGGGACAGAAGCCCAAGCACTCGCTAAATCAAAACGACCAATCAGAATAGTTTGTCTGCATCGACCACTGTCTCGCAGGAAAGTTAAATGCGATAGTCTACATGCCCTGCAGCGTACACTTAGGAAGACCGCTTTTGAATGGCTAAGGTAATTTGAAGAACAACGAGCCAGACAACCCACCGATTGGACATCGAGTTACGCAGAACAGGTGTCCCAAATCCCGAGCCGCTCTACCCGCCTTCCTTATTAATTTGAGATTTGCCTAAATGAACAGTACTCATATGTTCAAATCGATTGCTTCAAGGATTAGGGGTTGACAGCGTCTACCAACCAAATTCGTCCGATCTCTTGACCGTTCACTTCGTATATCTGCTAAAGTATTTACCACTAACGTAACTTGTTCGCTGTATCCTCGGTG
>NW_008755893.1:0-1120 GCF_000715545.1 Opisthorchis viverrini | reverse complement strand
GAGAGAGTCTGTCATTTTTGTCCACGAAATTAGGTAACTTTCCGCATACAAATGGGATAAAGATCAGCGGACACAAGACAGATCGAGTAACCGAACAGCACCTTGTGGAAAACTTTTACATTGACCCCAGAATCTTACGATCTAACGGTCGAACACTAGAAGTATATTAGCGAAATGCGCTGCACGGAGTAAAACTTGTGTACATTGATAAATGTAACGCCCCACGAGACTTTTCCAGTAGAACCGTGAGTTGACATCTGGCCCCACACCTCCACGTTGGCCCATTACTGCCAGTTCTAAGCTGATGAAATCAGATGTACGGCTCTGAAAATACGAACAAGTTGTCGGCGAAGCGGAAACCCTATAATGCGACCCACAATGAGCGCATTTTCGAATCCCATAAAGGAGGAAAGAACCTGTGTCGCAAAACCGCGTTCCTACTACAGGGTTCGGCACAACTGTGCGTTCGCCGAAACCAGCCTCTTCGCCGTCAGAGGCACAAGACGATCATGATCCAACAATCTTTCGATATCAGCTCACAGTGAATTCTCAGCAAACAACCTGTCCACCCGTATCAATTTGGAAACAGAGACACTTAGTCAACCTGTCACTTGTCTCATTTATTCAACTCCACATGAATTCATCCAGTGAAGTGGCTACTAATCATTGCCCTTTTTTCTACTTACAAATCCACTGTGACCATGGTAACAAATACGTCCGGCCTACATACCAAACAGTGGCTCTACCAGGAAGTTGCTGCCCGGGATGAATGTTATAGTAGCGCTCCAGTTTCAATCCGATGAGCCTCATAAGTCTTACTCATTTTGTGATCTCATAAATAAATATCTGTACTCATTTCTAAGGACGAGCAAAGCCTGACTTTCAGGTGCCCAGTCTGTTGCTCTAATTACATTCCCAATTCATAAAACTACTGAATGCTAACATCTGGTATTTAATCGTAAAAAAATAAAGCCACACAAGAAAACATTGCGCATTCGTGACTGGTGTACAATCTGGTGACAAGTTGTTTCGGTCATCCGCCTGAGCATCACATTCCTAGACGAAATACAAATCAACCTTACGAGTTGACTTGCGTGTCGTCTTCTGCAGAGAATGTGAA
>NW_008755892.1:0-1120 GCF_000715545.1 Opisthorchis viverrini | reverse complement strand
GTACATTCCGTCTGTGCGCTAGTTAGTCGTGCTGGCCAGTCACTCTTCGCTGAGCTAGCTTAGCACATTCATTCGGACGTACTCTCATCCCCAGACATTCATCCAGGTAATCTGGATGAAAACTGACATCAAGAACGCCACTGACATCGATTATCAGCCATATCTTGCAGCTTATCCAACCAGTCGCAGTGGGAATTGCGCGGTCCTCATCGAGGAAGGCGGGTGATACCGATAGCACTCAAAAGATCTGTAATCTCCTTTACAGACCTCTGCTAGGTCAAGTTGTGGCCACTTCTCCGCTTCTACCACTCTGAGTTAGGCTATGCTTTCTTAAGCACGAGTAAGTGCTTAAAGCCTTGTAGAATGTTCAGTTTTGGTTGATCAAGTACGACGTCATTTCTGAAGCTTATTCACAATGTCGCGCAGTCACTCCGTTGACTTAAGTGCATGAGGCACAGTTGCTGACCGGAGAGTCTATGGTTCGAAGCAAACCACCGAATTTTGAATGCTTCTGTCTCAGCTTGGCAACATGGCATCGTTTCACCCCTCATGCTTCTCTTGTGTGGTATTGCAGCTGGGCATAGAAAGAGTATTCCTGTTGTACGATTGATTAACTCAACCAATGATTGCTACACTATCGGTGAAGGTCTGATCGTTTCGGTTCATTTCATCTTCACTTCTATCTTGCCGCTGATTTCCGAGAGATATGGTTGTCTTCTGGAATCCGCTGGAAGTACACAGTCTGTGTCTTCACCGTGCACATATCGCATTAGAAGGAAATCGATATTTGACTTTCCGTGTTTTGTCCAGTGTTTGCTCACTTTCATCTGTCAGGCTAACAGGGCTTGTAGAACAGTTCCGAACCGCATGTATTCAATTATCACTGGCGTTCAAGGTGCACAAAATCAAAGTTTATCTGAATTTACCCTGTTTTTTTTCTAAGAACAAAGGATATTATGGACAACAACGTTCAGTTATGATTGTGATACATTCCCTACCGGCGACTCGATCCGATGGGACAATGTCGGACAAGGACATTCAGTGTTCGTTAGTGGGTGAAGGCCATTGCAGTGCCGCACTCGGTGCTGCGTCTACCTAATTGTTCGAAACAAAGGGGCAG
>NW_008755891.1:0-1121 GCF_000715545.1 Opisthorchis viverrini | reverse complement strand
ATAGCGAAACATCTAAGAATGCAGGATTGAGGTTTGAGTCATGAAATGACATGAGACAGTGCATGGCCCACTGGACGTCTCTATCCAATATGATATATACCTGACATTCGACAGAGTGCTGTGGAGTCAGTAAAATGCTCACTACGGTCTATCTGGCTAGGTGCCGCGCGGTCGCTATCATATACGCCAATACTGCGTTCACAATGTTGAATTTACTTATTTGTTGACTGCAGAAAGAAGCACGTATTCTGCAGGAAATGCAGAACGTCTGGTGATAAGGCTTTCTTGATCATTACTCAGCTCGTGAGAATTAATAATTAGAACTTTATTCCAGAGGTGCCGAATAATTTATATCTCCGAGTCTTTGCAGTGGTCCGGTTTTCAATTTGCTTCATGGTGACTTTAATAAACACTTTTCCGGACACATTAAATGTTGCGCGCATTACTCTTGCTTGACAATATGTCATTTTGCTCTGCAGATCTCTTCATTACATGACCTTTTTCGCTGAAATCGATCTATGTCGACCTGCAGGATTTAAGATTTTACAATACGTCGTTTGCGAATGGTAAACTTTGGGTTCAGAACTAGTGTTAATTGAGCAGACGGAAATATTTCCACTGTTTTGTCACACTGTTGTGTGTGAGAGGCAGCTATGCCATGCCCCTTGGTGAGAATGTGTACAAACTGAAACTGCTGAATACCGATTGGTCACAATGAACAATAAACACAGGAGCATGTATTGTCTCCCTAGGGTTACGAATATACAACGATTTATGTTTTCAGCAGTTTTCTGTTCTCGTCTCCTTAGAAAATTTCCAGTGACAGCACAAACACTCATATTTGAGGAGCAAATATTGCTCTCGTAGCATCAATTAATTCAGCACCTCTTTTAAATGCCATTATATGGTAATGACGGCCCCACCATTGGGTGAGTTAAAGCACTGCTAATTGTGATCAAAATGTTCCAAGAAGTCTCTGATAATTATTTGCTAGTGAACTTTCGCATGCATGGATGAGTGCCATCCATTTGCAAACTTATATATTGAGGCGTGATAATTAAAGCAGACACTTATCTGTACAGTGCCCACCGCTGACCGACCCACCATAATGCCATTCCTAT
>NW_008755890.1:0-1121 GCF_000715545.1 Opisthorchis viverrini | reverse complement strand
CGTGCGCCATCGTTTCGCTGCAAACTTGTAACGATGCCCGGTAGGTACCTTTTTCTGACTCGCATTTTCATTGCTACAGGGTGTACTTGCTGCAGTGGTTGCAAAGCAGGCAAATGCAATTGCGGTCCAGGCCAGTGCCAATGCGGATCGTGTCAGTGTACCGAGAGTTGTTCAAACAACTGTTGTGGCAAACAGTCGTCATAAATCCAATTGTTTGTATTCTCATAATACAATGTCATAAATGACACCGTATTCTGCTTTTAACCCAGAGGGAGGGGGTTGAGTAACAGAATGGCTTGTTGGTTCTGTGGCTCGTCAACTGGTACTCCTTTGGCGCGGCTTGAGTGTACCTCGTCTCACACTATTGTGTCTCACGTGTATGGACCAAGGTGGCCCACGCGGCTGAGCAAATGGATTTCGACACTCGTCTGATGAAACTTTTCGCTGAAATGGGAATGTACCTCAGTTCAACGTGAAGAATGCTGGGGTAGCGTAGATGGTCGTTGGAGTGTGGCAGCACCACGTGATGTTACCCGTCTTGCAGTGTCTTCCAGGTTGGGTTTTGTTCAAGGTGCCCATATCAGGTTAATAGACTCACTTTCCGTCTGGTACCTCGGCCTGTTTTTACTAAGCGTGGGGTTACCAAAGTATGACTCACGTTCATGCATCGCAGTGCTCGTGGATGTCATTCTCCCTTGCGCTGCTCTCTTAGTGAAGACCTGTATTCTCAAAAATGTGTAGAGCGCATCAACGATTGGTCCAGTGAACTTACAACATCAACTGGTCCAGAATTCAATACCCATCATTATTCCGTTGGTTCCGTTAGACCCCACCTTTCAAGACAGACGTGATTTAAAGTTCCGAAGTTGCGAGCATGATGTTCGTGGTGTTTTCATGCATAATTTGCCACGGCGCCGTCTGATTTCATTAAGGAACACTGATTCCAACGTAATTTCTACCTCGAAAACCCATCACTATATCCCCACATTGGACAATCGGTAGGGGTCAGCTCGCACGCATTCAGGGGAGAATCTGATGGCCTTGTTCACACAGGACAGGCCGGGAGCGACCCATCATTGTTGGGTTGATCCTCAGCTTAATGCAAGATACGGTTGGAAAAA
>NW_008755889.1:0-1121 GCF_000715545.1 Opisthorchis viverrini | reverse complement strand
TTTAGCGACATAATGAGTTGTATGTGATTTCTGTCTATATTGAATTTTGCGCGATGAGTGCAAAGATAGAAGGATACAAACTAAGTGTTCAAGTGGCCGAGTGGAAGACCCAGCTCTCAAAATCTAGTGGCGAGCATGAGAGTGTTGGCTGTTTGTAATTTTATGAGGAAAACTCGACTAACATAAAATTGGAGAATCGTACAGAAGTGCTATCTGTAGATACCAGTGCTTCGTCCCCAAGTCCCACAAGATTACCGGCAAAGAAGTAGTTAATAAACCCACGGCATTTAAAAGTGAGCAACCGGCTAAAGTACACTCATAAAAGTCGTTAACTGTGTTTTTTTCATTGGTTTCATCCCCTACAAACTGGTTTGGAATATATTACAAATTCCCATGCCACAATCTTCCATGCCACAATCTTCGGTGGGGAGGCTGTTTGCCTTGACTTGTACGACATAAAGCCAAAAACAAACATCTGAAGTTTATGATGAGTCCGCCTAACTGGTGAGATTTCGGTGCAGTGTGTTGATTGAAAAGAATTTTGGGCTCCTGATTCAGTGACAGATTAGTCGATAGACACAACCGGAACAGCAATTGATCTGCAAGCCATCGTGAGTCGGTGAAGTGGTGAGGGTAAGTCCTGACAAGACCAAGAATGTGCGTCACCGATGAGCACCGATTATAGTAAATCTGAAGTTATATATTGTCAGGAGCTGCACGAACAGAATCTGTCTGGGATGTTTCTTGACTGACTGATTTCAGTCCGTAATTAGCAGTTCAGGTCACTTAAATTTTGGGTGCCCGTACTATAGTTCCAACCTAGTTGTCGGGGGGAAGCGCACAAGGTGCTCCATCAGTCGGATGCTGACTAACAAAAAGTTGTACGGACCAGATTTTGCTACGACACTCACCTGCCAAAAAAATCGATAGTTCCGGATAAGGCAATAAGGTATTTTAAATCATTTATGCCTAATGAATTATGCAAAAATACACGGGAAAGCCAAGCCACTGGAAGTTACTCCATATTTTTATTTTACAGTTTAGCTTGACGCAGTTAGAAATCTCCTCGGGGGGTGGGGGACATATCCAGATTTTTTGAAGCCCACTGTATCCAGAAAGCC
>NW_008755888.1:0-1121 GCF_000715545.1 Opisthorchis viverrini | reverse complement strand
ATTCAAAATGTTGGCGTACAACGCAGCACTAAACATACCCATATGCAATGCTCACCAAATTCGGCTCCTATAGTATATGGGATGGCATGTTGCTGCGTGTCACCAAGAGCGAAAAATCGATAAAGTAAAGACACGTCTCACTGAAACCAGCGGGTTTTTAGGACACCTACGCCGTGGTTAACTCTCAAAGCGAAGCTGACAAGTAAAATAAGTTTTATAATATTATCAATGGGCTTTAGAGCTTTAGAGCGATGCTTTTCTTTATGCATGGTGTCATACATCAGCTGCAAAAAGCGGACGTTGCGTGCTTTAAAGTTAAGTTCATTTTACGCTAAGTCGGTAAATCTCATATATTATGCCAGACGAAATTTGGCACTCCGCATTGTGTTCGGATTCCCAGTCGTCTACTTTGAAACAAGTAAAAAATATGTCACTTTCCGCCACGTGTGGGCAAGCTTGGCAGACTGCATCGTGAAAATGTGTGTTGGCTGGACAAAATTTAATTCGAAACCTCAAACGGCCGACAACCGAATGATGCTATAGGCACGAGGTTCACATGTGCGTTACGACATATGTGTCGTCTGGAATCCGCTGATTTCAAGCAGATTAGACATGTAATCTCGGATTCCGCCCAAAACCATGCACCTCATTCTGTATTATAATTCTACCATTCGCTGTACCGGCTGGCAATATTGTTGCGATTCTGACAAGCCATTAATAGACAAACCTGGACGCGGATTCTGATCTCTTCGAGTTACGCTCGAATCACACTGTTGATGATTCCAAACAAAAAATCACACGGCGCAATTTTTTAGCAAAGACCGGCTGCGCTGACTTGGAAAACGACCAGTGCGTTTACCTAGAAATTACGCATGTGCAGTGTGCAATGCTAGTAGAGTCAGTCGGGAACTTTTGCAAGTTAAATTCAGCAAGACGAATACGCGTTACGAAAGCCTGTTATTCTTCAATCTGCGTAAACTTCTGCTTAGGCGCGCGTTGAATGCAGATGTATTTTGGAGAAATGTTTACAGAGGCAGCTGCAATGGATCTAAGGAAGCTCTGCCCAGGTAGATTGCAAATGTGAGACTGCACATGTGAGGGAGTCATATCTGAACTGCGAC
>NW_008755887.1:0-1121 GCF_000715545.1 Opisthorchis viverrini | reverse complement strand
AAACGACACTATTTGCTGTCATCTGGGAGATGCATCTGGTTGTATCGGCTTTTTCACGACCGCAACACCAACGTCCTTCCAAGCTGGCGAAGGTTAGTCAGGAAGGAAGACATATCATCTAACACGATGAAAACCAACTCTCTGTCACTTACATAATACGGCCGGCCGAAAATTCTGGTGGTGGCTGAATATGCCATTAGTGGTAAGGACCATGCTGAAATCATAGGTCGCGGACCACCGCAATGCACGCGACGGCATTTCACACCTCAGGTGGTGATAGAGGCACTTAACTCCTCTTTGGTTAGTGGGTAGTTTACATGAAGTCGATCCCATAAAAAATTATTAAGTCTTGATTGTGTTCAAGACAATAGTAAGCTGTTGAGAGCTGGTTCCCGTGCATCCCTGGATGAAACATTACTTGACAATGCGTGCTTCGTTTGCAGTTTGCTGTTAGCAAATGCACCCAACTTGCTGGCTTTTTCTGATTCCTCAAGTCCTTTTGGTCTCGCTGGTTGCATACAGCATTTGTAGTGAACTCATCAGTAGCTCAAAGCAGAGCTGGTCCGACTGGGTCTCGGCATGCACGAATACTGTACAACTGCCTACGATACCACATATGCAATCATGGCCCTGCAACCTTCAAATTGAAGACTACGTGTTAAAATTACTTGACGATTCCTAACAACAGTGTGAATCGGATTTTTGTTTGTCCATAGGTAACAGAAAATCCTATATTTTACGAAAAAATTTATGTCGGATACACAGCGGCTATGGAGAAAATAGCGTATGCTGGTTAAACGTCAGAGCNAACCAGCTGCCCAGTACACTACGACGGCGGGGTTGAACTGGGGTATTGGAGTGACAAACGGTGAGCAGTGCGCGGTACATAGAAGAGTCAACTATTCAACATATGCCGTGTCGGAAAAAGTTCAGGAACCTAACAACAAAAGGGGAGTTTGTAAAATGCTAAAACGCGAAACCACCCGGTTGACTCTTTGTACCCCACAGTTACGGTCCCTCGAACGTTCTTTCTCAATTACTATTAGCGTTTTACTCCTTGTGCTTCAATACATGACTTTAAACTGCAGTTCAAATGTGATGATTTCGTCATGTAAGTGAAG
>NW_008755886.1:0-1121 GCF_000715545.1 Opisthorchis viverrini | reverse complement strand
GTGTGTGTGTGCGTGTTAGAATGTGCCCATCTGACCAAATTGTCTATGCGTGTTCGTGCCACGTGTGCTGAGCCTGCCCTGGCTTGCTCTGTATGTATTTTGCCTGATCGCATCGCCATTCAGAATCACGAGACTAGTCTCGGAGTGGACGACCGAAACCCGCACGACCTAGCCAGCATTACGCTCGGCATTATCTGGTTTACGGCATTAATACTGAGATGTGCTTCGTTGACAGATTTGCACATTTGCTTACACCACGAATGGCGACAGTTGGGTTTTGTCATACATTTCTGCTCATATTTCTTCAAATGGGACCGTAGACTATCAAACCCAAATTCTGCATGACTCAAAGTTCAGTGTCGCGAACCTCAACCATGACGGGGATATTAAGGCTGTACTTGGCATTCATGACTACAAAAAGTGAAAATATTTTGGGATTGCCATTATTTTTAGCGTAACTTCGGGTGAGTGTAATGAGACGACTTTCTGTCAATGGATGTTATCGGTAGCGTAATCCATACGTAGGAAAGAAATTGATTTGATTACTTGGTGTCGTAATGAAGTGATGATAACACGGGACAAAACTGTGCGGCCAGTCATCTCACGTCATCTCGCGGAGAGTGATTTTGATGACTTCTTCAGAAGGAAATTCCTTCTTCAATGTTGAAGCGTTTTTGAGCCATCTTACCGTTAATGACCACCATCATCTCACTATTGTCTGGTAAGATTCGAGAACTGGATCATTTTCGGGAGGGAAACACCGCAACATCGGATCATGAGTGATTCACCAACACTGAGGATCACTGAAACTTACATAGGGTAAAGCGCCTTCAACATTCAACCAGATGGTTTACATCACGTGATACGGTGTCAAATTCTCAGATGGAGGTTTCCGTGATTTGTTGGATTCTGTCTACTTTGATAACCAAACCACCCATTTTTGTAGGCAGTGAGGAGGTTTCGGAGTTTTTTGCTACAGTTCCTTTGTAAAACTGAGGGTAAAAAGCCTACACCGTATTTCTTGTCATATGGTTACCAGGATGATATCAACGTCTGTCCCATCTATAAATTTACCCGAAGGCTTACGACAAAAGCTTCATTCATATGACAAAGTTATAAAG
>NW_008755885.1:0-1122 GCF_000715545.1 Opisthorchis viverrini | reverse complement strand
GCTGTGGGACTTGGCCTGTTCGAACAGTGAAACTGAGACTTCCTCAGATGTTCGACAACCGTTGTTTTAGAGCCATAGCTAGTTTGAGTTGATGTATGCGAATCCGTAACGAGATCATTGGGAAGCGACATCTTGGTTGTGAAAAGGGAATTATATTTAAGATCGTGTCCAGCTCCAGAAGTTACGTTAATCCGGCCATGTATTGCGTATGCCCAAACATCGTTTGTAGGGAATGGTGCCCGTTTTACAGCGCTGTGAGCAGAGAAATGATCAGCCCATGGGCTGAGAGAGAGTGTGAGAAAAATTACAAAACTTCTCGGTATACATATGCAACCCCGTTTCCCAGAATGCAGCCCATATTTGTCAAAGATGTTACTGCAGATAAGGGTGGGACTGTTACAAGCTACAATGAGGAATACGAAGTTTTCGATTTCATTAAACCACATGGCCTTTTTATCGAGAGGCGAGAGTTAAGTAAGGATGCGGTTCTCCTAATAAGCAGATTTGATACCATGGCCCGCCTACCTACCGTACTTCTGCCAAAGCTGCATTTATGGGTCACACTTGCGGACATGTGTCCTACGGCTCAATTATATACCACTTGGTTCTAAGTGCAACTATTATACCCAACAATGCATATGACAGCTGAATACCGTTAGCAAATCATCAGTGAACACGCGACTTCCTTATTATCACCATGGGAATAATTCAGCAAGTAGTAAGTCTACCTTCATGGCGGTAAGATTTTAACTCTATCATGTACATCGATCTGGAATTGTGGACAACGGGATTTATTAGGCATTTGGTAAGTTAACCGCCATAACTTTGTTTAATTGTCTTTTCAGTAATACGACCAAAGATGCGCATGAGTTGTAATCAACTGTACACTTTTTCTGTCGAGAAACCTTTTGGTTTCCTGAGAACGAAAACTGGAATGAGCACACATTCCTTTGGTACCGACCAATAAATAGAAGCATAATTCGCCAAGGGTGGTTGTGTACTTTTAGGCTTGGGCTTGATAGATGGATGACATGTAGGGATATGAAGCACCGTCGTTGGTCGTTGGATTAGTTTATTATGTATTGCCTGGGCCTGATACTGTCGCACGAATGGGTACGGGAT
>NW_008755884.1:0-1122 GCF_000715545.1 Opisthorchis viverrini | reverse complement strand
GAGAATCAAAGAACCTGGCAGAGAACCCGAGTATAGGTGCTGTTGGTAACGCAGGCGAAAGGAAGGAGGCCTTCGCTGCAGAGGTATGTATTAGAAACTGCCAAGTGAACAGTTATAGACTATCGGACAGGGGAGCAAACCTCTCATATGCATCTTTAAACGCGTCTTCCTGAACTTTCCCAGATATTCATTGATTGCTACTCAAATGCAAGCAAATGCTGGAGGGCGACTCCACAAATTCCGTAATAGATCTCACTTTTCAAGAGACTCAAAGCGGTTTTATTAGAAAACAATCAGTAGTATCACCATTCGACAGGGATCCCTGAAACTTTATCTGATCCGCGGTTCCGTGATTCGTCCCAATCAGAAGAACGTTTGAATTTCATTGGAATTCTAATAATTGTTTCACAACGATTAGTTGAGTGATGCATTTGTTATGATTTCGTATACATTGGCTTTTTATCCTCTTCAATATGTGTCTATCTGACGAATGGCCTCTATGCTCTATAAACATGCAGCTTTTATGTGAATGCAAACACCAGGGACTTTCTGACGCCTGGCCGTATCATTGTTTTAGATTTTAGAGAAATCTCTAATCGTTTTTTCTAATTTTTGACTTAGGCGTGCAGGGCTTATCAAATCGTCACTCAGCATGTGGGATCCAGAGGGCTCCAATTTAACCGGAAGATTAGGCCACGATTTACTGGGCGTGGTCCAGTGGGTGAATACTCAAATTTTGTTTGCGTTTATATAGTTTCTGAAAGCAGTAACTGCAGTTTCATTGGTTGTTTGGTGATTGGCTGTCACGTTTTTGAATGATTCTTTCGGAACATTGATTACTTCATAGTCCTATCATCTTGCATCCCGTTTTCCCGTTGGTCACCCTCACTTCATTCCTATTGGCCCATTTCTCCTGCGTTCCATCAGTTCTCCTCTCATCTGATTGGTTGATATTTAGACATTGACAGAGTAGCAATGATCCACTAAGTCGACATTTCCATAATTGAGCGCCAAACATCTGCAGATTGAAAGAGCTAACGGAAACGAACAAGGCATAGAATTCTTGGCTATCCAACGATAACTCACACGGACCCCAAAGGGGAGTTGTACAATTCCGTGGGC
>NW_008755883.1:0-1122 GCF_000715545.1 Opisthorchis viverrini | reverse complement strand
AGCTGTGTTCCTAAAAGCACAGTGGTCAAACTGAACGTGGCTTCTACTCAACCGTCGCCGACCCATCGGTGATGCTCGAGGTGAGTCAAGGCTCGCGATGGCATGCTCGGTTGGCTCATGAATTCAGTGGCTACGCATTAAAGGCGATGCACGCTCACCACTGACTGCACGACTGGGCCATTTCTGCTAAGTTTATCAGCGAGTTATGAGTTGCATCCCGCGGTTCTAATCCGAAAAGAGAGCAGTTGTGGACCCGACTATTTTTACTGCAACTAACCTTACGCATTTTACTACAACAGCTAACCTACCACATCCAACCATAACGAAGTGTAAACGCAAATAGCTTCTGACTAATTAGGTCTTCACGGATTGGGTGTTCAACAAATTTTATACAAGATGATCCCTTTCGGTGCTTTGAGGTCCATCCAGGGATTTTAAAATAAACGTGGTTCACATTGACGAAGCATTTCCATCTGACGCTTCGTCAGTTTCCCGACGAACGCAATCGTTCCGCAGTTTAAAATTAAGCTGATCTGCAAATCTGTCATCTCAGAGTGATCCATGAATCTGGAAGGTTTGAATCTCAAACGGACCGATTTGAGCGTCGATGAACTGGTCAGCAAATACCAGGGCCAGTTACAACAGTCGATCTCAGCAGGTAAGTTCCGGCTAGCCTTGATACGTCGTTACTTCTTCGCGGGTTGATACAGTGAGGTAGGTCATCTATGAAAAGCGAATCTCACAGAGCAAAAAAAACATTTTTTACACTACTTCAAATAGTACCACATATGAGTGACATTTGAGCTCAACCAGATAAGGTAAGGAAAATCAGAACGGGATGCTTTCCAAGAGGATGTCCTCACTTCAGAATGGTCTATCTCGGGGTTTTTATCTACGTCACCTTAGGACACTTTTCTCCGGTTTTCTTAGGAGGTCTTCCCTATCCTTTTTCCTTGTTTTGTGCCGAAAATTTTTGGGTTATGCGGACAATGTTACTGCTTTTGAAAGTCGATGTTCTCCAGTCGAGCTTAGATGGATTTCGTGAAATATCAGCTCTGATTCCAACGAACAGGTGATGTTTACTACCACTTTATTATGCTGAAACCTCAGGCACACCATAAA
>NW_008755882.1:0-1122 GCF_000715545.1 Opisthorchis viverrini | reverse complement strand
ATTAGCGTACACTACGGAATTTTTACTGGAAAAAAAGAATTATCGACCAACATTTGTTTGCATCAATGCGCCTACGCATATGTTGCATCTCCAAAGGCCATTTAGATTCTAGAATGTTGAGGAAATTTGTTCCGGTGGAAAAATACCTGAAAGTTACGTTCATTGTATGTGAGTCAACCTTTTCCACAATTCGCGATTTTGTATCATCAGGTAAGGTATTCACAGTCGGCGGTGTTTACTGACCTTGAGAATTCGCTCACTTAAATCACCATAGTAAATGATTTTCAATAATACAGGAGCATATACAATATACATAGACATTCTATACTACGAAGTGGCAAGTCTGAAAATGCCGCAGATTTCGAGAAGTCAACCTCATTGTGCGAAAAGCCAGCGGCGACAAAGACACAACGCTGCCAACATTGGTCGAATTGGCTGACCGAGTGTTTTCATGCAACGGTAACAAGGCCTCTCCTTCAGTGCAATCAGTAGCCATGACTCCAAACACACAGACCGAAGTTGACGCCCTGAAGCAACAAGTTTCATAACTTTCTCTACAGATCTCCCAGATTTCCGCCAAACTAACTCACCGCACTCGCTCTCGCTCAACTTCACGCTCTCATCCTACACGTTCACGTTCATTCTACAACCGTGACGAGTCTACATGGATCTGCCGATACCATCGAAAGTTTGGCTCAAAGGCACGCAATTGTGTCAAACCCTGTAACTTCCATCGTCAACAGGGAAAAGACAAGGCCAGACAGTAGCGGCGACAACTGTTCTTGGCCACAACGTAAGTCGCCTCTTTCACGTTATAGATAACCTGACCCACAAGCGTTTCTTAGTCGATACTGGCGCTGAATTCAGCGTCTTACCATCTTCATCTAAGGAACGTCACTCAACCACGGCTCTTACACTTCGTGCGGCAAACGGTTCTCGAATCCTCACTTATGGCCATCGTTTCACGACGCTTAACCTAGGTCTTAGACGCACGTTTCGTTGGGTATTTTTAATAGCTGATGTACAAACTGCTATCCTAGGGGCTGACTTTCTCATACACTTTGGTCTAGCTATATATCCAGCAATACGCCTTTTTTCGACATCTTTTAGAGGGTCGATATT
>NW_008755881.1:0-1123 GCF_000715545.1 Opisthorchis viverrini | reverse complement strand
TCTGGTCGATAACAATGAACGATTCTCGACACCGCAAAGAGTTTGGAGGACTCCAAACATGTCTTAGAAAAAAACGTGCCCGTGATACTGTTACACAACATAGTAACTGACTTCATCGGAGCAACATAACTATTTCCGCTGGATGTCTCCATGAAGCTCATTGCTATTTGTTTCCATATGCCACTTCCCATAATATTCTATCCCAGGTTATCATATGGCTGATAGATTTTTTGATGGAGTTCAACGTCAGTTTCCTCAGTTCCTTCATATGATGTGTCAACGTTACGGGCATTCGCATACTTTACTATCTGTCCCACTAAATGGGAAAATCATCTACTTATTTACAGTGAGACGCTCTAATATAAGACAGGATATCCACAGGGACGAAATATTTTCCACAATACCCTGCATAGTATGCTGAGAATGTACTATTACCAACAAGAGGAAGTAATTTGTCGGCATAGTTGATTCCCCGGGGGAAAATGTTGTGTGGAGAAGGGGTGCAATAATCAGCTATTAAGCTCCAACCCTCCATGGTAGCAGGAAATCTGGACCAGCCACACACAACGCCACATTATGCATTGTCCCGATACCAGAACAATATGATACTCCGCATTCGTAATAGGATCAGTAGCAACTGTCCGAAGCCGTTTATCTCCAGATTGTACAGTGACCAGCGCTCGCACGAAGCTACATTTTGTCATTATTTGCCTCATTACCGGCTAATTTCTCTTCACATCGGACTCATTAACTGTTCTTTCAAAGGCCAACTGTAGGGGGTTTACAGAGTAGTTCTGTCCAGTCGATTCAGTGCCAGTTTTCTTGGTGTCCCGTGTTAGTAAATGTTGTCAAAACAGAAAGCTACTAGCCAATACAAATGTTCTAATTATAACAGGGTCATTCTAAATCGAGATCCACCGTGTCATACCTGTACATGGAAGCTTTTGAGGAAATTTCCTGTTTCGAAACATCGGAGCCTATGCTCCGATGTCTATGCAGGTGTCGGTGTATCCGTGCCTCTAGATGTTTCACTCATGCTTCGCCTATACTTCTTACTGCAAAATATTGCTTTGAGGATACAATTTATATTGAGAAACTTACCACGTATGTACTTCAAGGTACA
>NW_008755880.1:0-1123 GCF_000715545.1 Opisthorchis viverrini | reverse complement strand
GTGAACGGTTAGTTTTTTTTCTGAGCTAGTATGTTTTTGTTGTGAAACATTGCCCAAAATCTGTTAAACAACATTGTTACCCAACATTGACGCGAAAAATAAGTGTGCGTTATCTAAAATCATCATGAATGCTGGCATAATAAAGCGTTCAGGCAATCAGTAAAAAAAACAAAGTGCAAAATTCGTTGCCCTTGTAAGAATGAAGCGTCTACGGTGAGTAAAGTGTGACTTTCCGTCCACAGACTGGTGTATTTTTCCGCAAATTTAGTATTTCGCATCGCATTTCCATCTATTCGGAATAGCCAGCCCTTAAACAATTTGAGAAATAGCGAAATTACTAATCAAGGTTTCATGCAGTCTATTAAGCATTCCCGATTTTAACAGGCAGCATCCTGGGATACGGCCTCAGACTAATCTGTATAGCTTGGAGGAAATATACATCCAAATATGTGGCGATGTCAGAGGCAGGCGTAAGAATATTCCACCCTTTCAGATTGACTTCCACAAGTGATTGGCTAAATTGCGCGGATCAACATAGCCTTCAATGTTGCCACCGCCTTGTCTGTTAGAACATGCATACAATGTTTCAATTTAGTTAGCGCAGTTCTGTAACTCGGTAATCTACTAAACGTTGAGAACCTGTGTTACCGCGTGATGTTGATCATTGCGATATAGTTCTACTCTCATTCGGCGAATCCAACAAATTAGGTAGTAATTTTGTAAACATGCTCTTCGCACATGCGTGTCTTTACTCGTTTGTTTGTACCATTTGTTCTACCATTATCCAAAATGGTTCGGGCGCAATATAGATCAGCAATTCAACATTTAGTCCAAGTCTAATGAACAAATCGGCTCTTGAATAAATTTTGTGATTTGGGTGTTCCGAAAAATTTTCTTGTCACCCGGTTCCTTTATGAGTTAGGAACTCAACTCATCAACACAATGAATGCTGTGGCCCCGATATGCGACGCTGAACAATTTGATCAGCTATCCACACGTTGAGTATATATTAGCGGGTGTACAGCTGGATAATAGTAAATATGTTGATGCTTTGGAAACGAGCTTAATTTGTACCCCAGAATCGGTACTTTGCAGCTTTCCCGGATGGTTCTGGAAATCATTT
>NW_008755879.1:0-1123 GCF_000715545.1 Opisthorchis viverrini | reverse complement strand
ATCTTCAGTGCGCGCAGAGCTATTTTGCAAAGCATTGCATCGACTGGGAATGACCAGGAGGCGGTCAGTCTATGAACTAGTAACAAGGTGTCAAAGTACTAATTAGTAAACTAACCCCTTTCCGGATTAGGACCGCAAGACTGAGCTAGCCACTCGTAGTTGACACTGACAGACATGTCCGAATCACGAAGGTCATGTAACAAAGCTACCGCCCTTAATGCTCAGCCGCTCAGCATCCCACTCCTTCTGACAGATAGAATGATTCGACCTTAACTAACTGATTATGTTATTGCCCCAAAAGCCTGGCAGTACACCCACCGCTCCACAGTTTTCGGTGACCAGAAGTGTAGCAGCTGATGAGATTAACTGAAATGAATTGGTATGTCCAGGGATAACGCCAAGGATTGTCCAATAATATGGTTCGGAAACGAACTCCTTATATTCTTGCACTTGCTGTGTGTACAATAGGTCCCAACCTTTATTGAGGTAGATTTCTGACATCTTTTCTGCCATCTTGTTCATCTTAATTCCTTGAATGGTCCCCAGTTATACCCCTTCCATAGACTCCAGCTATCTAGCATTCGATCTAAAATTTTGGTAAATACCGATTATTCCCGCAAACTTTCGTCTATGTCAATCTCCTAATTTGTTTACCCTCCCCCTTTCTGTTGATGTCTACTCCATCCTGGTAAATTCACCACTAGTGTGAAATCACGTGGTTCTATCTGAGACATTTAATGTTCTCAGCTTTTTTCTTAGTTCCTATTTCCAACACTCACGAAGCCTGATCTTTTGGAATCTGCAATATGCCATTCACAATAAATTGCATGCGATATCAGGGGAGCGGTTGTTGAACTCTTGTGAAAAGATGCGTGGAGAGCCTGGCTCTTTTCAAGCTAACATCTCTAGGATCAGTCTTCATCATTTCCCATTGCATTCCTTGGTACTGAGAAGATGCCGAATTTATAAAGGTTCAAAAAACCTAAAATTTAATTCACTATCAACAGTGCAAATTTCGCCTATGACTTCATGTTTTTATCGGAGGTCACTCTGATCACCTCGTTGGTCTGGAGGCAATTTATGGCTGCTTCACTAATTTTTTTTTACTTTTGGCTTTGAAATG
>NW_008755878.1:0-1123 GCF_000715545.1 Opisthorchis viverrini | reverse complement strand
TGCTACGAACAAAAATATACACTGACAATGCGTTGCATTCCGTAACGTTCTACTTTCTATATCACTTATCGGGTCAAAACAATCTGGTATAATTCTCAGTGATATTTACATATTTGCATACATACATGTCTGACGAAGAATCGGTCCGCTCAAAGCTGTTGATCAGCAATGTTTAAAAAGGGCCCTTAAATCTCTAGATATGTTCAGAAAATTGTCTGATAAAGTCCGGAAATCGGAGGGATAAGTAGGCAATAATAGATGAATATCGCATTGCCTTCACATGTGGCGGAAAACTAGGTTTGTGATCAAAACACTTACTTGATGGGAAGGTTTTTCTTGACTGGTAAGAAGGCTACTGCAAGCTTTCTTTCTCCAAGCGCTGAGATTTTATTTTTACTCAAGTGCTCAAACAAGCTTTGTGCGTGGGCAGCAAAATGTTTCGCTGGACATTGACTGAATGTGTCAACAAACTCCAAGACGCATTAATGCAATGTGGCAAACCTATGGTTGGAATTGCTAACCCATGCCGCTTGGATAAACTTTAAGGTAAACTTTTTTCCATCAAGATCTTTATAAGATCCAACAGGAACCAGCAGTCGCTGGTTCAACAGAGGAACAAATTGTTCTCTGTGAAACAAGTAAAATAATGGACCGTCAAATTAACACATCCATTTTATTTTTTTCAACCGTAATGCACTTTCAAACTGTGACCCCATCCAGGGAGGAATGAATTGTTTATAAAGTAGACCAAACTACTGACGGATTCATATCGAGTCCACACAAGAGGAGTTTGTTAGTGAAAAGTCGATGGGTGTGAAATTCATTCTTGATGCCTGCCGTTCAATAGATCGGAAAAAGTTGGGACCAATGAACCAGGGTATTTCCATTTTGATGTTTATCACTGTGCAGGAGTTCATTTGCTCAATGGGCAGTAATCCCTTAGATAAAGAAGCAAAAGTATTTCCTTTCGTTGAGGTTTTCTTGTCGATAACAATGTGTCCTCTTGAGAGACAGTTTTTTGTGAAGAAATATTGCCATGGGTTTTTCTTCTGCTGCAACAAACTCTTCGGTCAAGGTGATGCTGGCGCAAAAGCTGGTCGCTAACTAAGAATATCTATCAACT
>NW_008755877.1:0-1124 GCF_000715545.1 Opisthorchis viverrini | reverse complement strand
TCATCCTTACTCTGATTCGGAAGTACGTTCTTAGGAAATTTTTTTCATAAATGAATTTTGATGTTTGCCATGCCTATGCTGTTCAGGCGCAAGCGATTCTAATATGCATGCTAGGATCTTTTAAACTTCGTCTTCGTAGCTGCCGTATTTCGCTGCTGCTGCTTCTGCTGATATCAGTGATTTGTTATGAAAAGTTACTTTGAGAGAATTTATGTTATCTACCTAATTTCAAAGGCATGCGTACCGTATTAACACTGGGTTTTTGCGTCCTCTGTTATTTCGGTAACATTCGAATCACGTTTCAGAAGAAATAACTGTAACCTTGTGCTGCACTTCTTCCAATAAATGTGTCAGTGGGAAACGGAAGCGTCCAAGTTGAATCCAAGTTGAATCAAACTATAACCAATAAACGGAATTGAATTGGTTTAAAGTTTTTTAATTCAAATTAAACTAGCATTTCTATTAAAACCACTTTTAGTAGTCTGTGTGTGTATTTCTGTTCTTACACCGGTCGGAATAACTCTTTCATACCTGGTTGCAATAGCAAACCCAAAATTTCAACAGATCACCATGTAAATTATATACCATCCGAGAGTTATAGGATAATCTTCTATCGAGTGAATATTAGTATGGCCTTGAACTATTCATAGTGAACCCTGATGTCATACTGGTCATTATGTTGACTATGATGATGGTAGGGAAATTAATTATACTGTATAAAGACATGCTGGATCATTACAGCAACGACAGTCGCTTCCTTTCAAGTGTGTATTTTTCCATCGTTTTGATGAGGTTTGAAATGCAGGGTTTTGCAGCCCCAGGTGAAATTTTGGCTTCAGCCCGAATCACTAAAACCAGAGAGCTTCCTGAATAATCAGCATCGTAAAGAAAGCTGTGAGCAGTTTACTGGAAAGCGTCGAGTACCGTTCTAAAAAATCACAACGGTTGTTGCATGTGCGAGCATTTGAATGTAAACGATAACGTCGTCTATAGCTCACGGTAAATTTTTTCCCACTTTCGCACGTGAGGAAGGCTTTACCTCACTTTCCGACCACCGACACTAATGACACGAACGATCACACGAAGTTAGCTTACGCTGTAGGAACTACTGTATAAGCGAAAGT
>NW_008755876.1:0-1125 GCF_000715545.1 Opisthorchis viverrini | reverse complement strand
AGTTGACCGCGTGTACACAATACACCCGTATCACTATTTACGTGTTTTTCTGAGTCACTGTGAACTACAATTCTGGCGACGGGGATAAGAAACTAGGAACTACAATATTGGCAAACGTGTTTCTGGTCTTATGAAGGCTATTTTGACCATGCAATGGGCATAGCAGTGTAGACTTTCTCGCAACGCAGTTCAGTCCGGATGAGACTGTCTAGATGCGGTTGTCGATCTGCTTATCTGGGATTTTTCAGCGCTGAGGATCATCTTTAGGTGCGGTCCGATTGCAATTTTTCGGGTGAGTCAACAGGAGCGGTAGGCATCAGGTCGGAACAGTGGAGATCATTTCTAATGCTAATTCAATGATCCAATGGTTGGGTCTGCGTTGAAAATCAGCCTCAAATCCCCCACTTAATTTCACGGCAAAATATGTACACTTCCAACCCTTAGGAAAAAGACAGGGAGAGCTCTCTGGTTGTGGCAACTCCTGTAGACTTCTGTGAAGATTCGGAGTAAGTAAGTGATTGACGGATTTAGGACATGAGTGCCCTGCGGTTGGTCGAACTCAATTTGGGAGATCGAACGTATGAACCCTCCACGAGATGTGCATACACGAGGCACGACTATCTACTAATAATGACATTCAGTAGAGTGTTCTGAATGGTACTCATGTCTAACCTATTCCTGTCGAACACCCCATCTCTGTAGTTGCACTTCAAGACACATGTTTAGTCCACCACTGATTGGGGGATTGGACTTGCCGTCCACATCTCAACTTGTGCAGCGAGGCAGTACCTCGAGCTTCTTTCGGATGCCATGGTAGCCAGGTTTTGAAAGCCTGTTACAGCTGAACACTTACCCCGTCCTCCATCCAACCCGGCGAAGAAATCGTGTCCAAAATGCGATCGAATGTCAAAATGTGGTGAGAGGTTTACTCGTCCGCGCTTGTTATATTTTTTGATTACTCTTTAGAATCAGGAGTTGACCAATGACCACAGACTTGGAGGTGGAAACCTGATCAACTAATTTAAAACGTGACTCCACTTTGGAGAAATAATGACTTGGCTTCGTTAGACTGGTCGATAACCAGTCAGACGGATGACTGAAGTATAGAGGAAGTAAATTCCATGA
>NW_008755875.1:0-1125 GCF_000715545.1 Opisthorchis viverrini | reverse complement strand
GTGCTTGTTGATCGCCGGAGTCGTAGATTACGAATGCCCTCAGTCCAGTTTGCATTAGTACATCGAGGCGGTTGTTTGGAAGCTACGTCGCATTTACATGCCCTGCTTCGTCATTCTTCTAACCGCAGCTCGGTTTTTCTTGATATCTCGAAAGCGTTTGGTTCAGTTTCGAATGACACAATCGTCAGATCTGCCGAGGCGTTTGGAACATCGTCACCTCTAGTTCGATACATCACGCAGTCCTATGAGAATGCTGTAGCAGTTTTCCCCATTTTCGAAGTTCACGTCACAGAGGTGTGGGGCAAGGGATCCACTGTTCTACGTCATGACAATGGATGAGGCTCTTGGATTGTCGATGCCGCAACTGGGATACGAGTTTCACCACGCCCTAGTAGGTGGTTTCGTCTTTGCTAACGACTGAATCGTGTGTGCAAAAAATCAGACTTATCTTAAAGAGAAGCTTAAAGCCGCTGTGGTCGAGTTGGAAAGAACTGGTATGGAGATAAACGCCTGGAAGACGAAAGCGCTAGTGATTTATTGGGCCAGGAAACATCAGCGACAGCAGTCTTAGTTGAATCATTTTGCTTCGCCAAAGAACTCATCAGTCCTCTGGGTCCGACAGACACCGTAACATATTTGGGCGTTTCCCTTACTTCCAAGCGAGAAGTAGTCTTCAGCCACCNCACCTGCTCAAACTGCTCGAAGAAGTGACGCGTCCCCCGTTGAAGCCGCATCAAAGAATGGATATCACGAGGAACTACCTGATACCGAGGTTGGCATATTCGCTTGTGCTTGGCCAAGCCCACCGAAACACGCTTAAAAGGTTGAACAATTACATCAGGCAATCTATTGGTGGCAGGCTGCGTCTATCGAAGGACACCCTGATCGGCTTCATCCACGCCCGTAAACAACATGGGGACTTGGTATCCCAAGTCTAAGCGCAACAATCCCGATGCAGCGGAGAGCGCGTGTGGAAGCGCTGAGTACTACATAATATGGTTAACGATTCCGCATTTGGAAAGATTGTTCGGGATATCAGCCTTCCGATGCGAGTCCATGTTACATGTGTGAACGCCAAGGAAGAACTTGTGGCTGCTTTGGGTGATAGTCTGCACAAAAGCGTTG
>NW_008755874.1:0-1125 GCF_000715545.1 Opisthorchis viverrini | reverse complement strand
ACCTTTGTAGGAAGAAAGCGTTCATTGTGATGCGAAAATGCGGATCATTTAAAGTTAACTGAGGATCTTTTCCGTACGCACATTTCGAACTGAATATTTTAACCAAAGTCAGTGGTTGCAAAAACAGTCGCCATAGAAAGAGAGTGTTGTGCTACGTTTTAGCTATTGCTATTTGAATAACCGCCAAATTGCACCCACGCATTACGTTGCACACAAATGAAATTAAACAAAGTTGATATGCGGTTTGTGTCAAAACATGCCAGCGGCAAGCAAGCGCAGTGAAAGTTTGGTTAGAGTGTCCGAACTCACATTCCAAATTCGATTAGATATACTCAGCCTTTGTTAACGGCCATCAAAAGAGTACGACAAACCTGTGAAAGGAAGAAAGCTTTCCGCCTCGGGGGTCTTTGTTAGACAGCACCAACTAAACATATACAGCCTATTAAACAGAAAAGCAAAACTTTCCTAGGCACCTTGTTTTTTAAAAACTGACTAACCGTATTCTTCTGGAACTCGTCTTCGCAAACCTTCTTGGATATTAACTGCCTATCACACAATTGTAGGCGAACGCTCTGAAGCACTTCTACAAATTCCGTGATAAAATTCACCTTCCATTAAATCTTGGTGGAGTTACGAGGAAACCACATAGTACTTGAATTCCTCATCAGCAGCATCTAGCGTTACATCGAGAGTCTTGAATTCACAGCCTAAACATTAGAGATGCATCATTTCTCATATTACATCGAGTTGGAAGCCTCAAGGGTGATTCTGCCCGTCCATATTTGCGCTGATATCACACAGAAATTTTTTGGGAAATGAGGTTCGCCAGGTTGAAATAATGAGCTGCTCCCGCCAAAACTAACCTAGATTCTAGTAGCCCGAAAGGCCGTTTGCTTTGTCAAAAGACTCAAGCACTACTTGCCGTCATCATAAGCAACAGCATCACTGTTGAATACTCGTTGCCATACAACCATGATTTATTCGAAAACCATTTGTGACGAAGATGCATATGGAGAAGGTGCCAGCAGGTTCCCATGATGACACGGACATTCTGGATATAAACTGACAATAGGAACGTAACTTGTATTCAAAATCAGCCGCAATTTGTCGCGTGTTTATTCAGGT
>NW_008755873.1:0-1125 GCF_000715545.1 Opisthorchis viverrini | reverse complement strand
CTGACGAAGCTTCTGCGTCAAAGGCGAAAGGTTGCTCTGCTAGAAAATACCGAACGTTTAACAAGCCCTTTTGAAAATATAATGCAGCTTGAGATACGCCGTTTGTACGGATGTAGATTTGACGTACCAATAAATAAAGCCACGGTGTTTTCGGTTTATTCTGGATGCAGAGGATAATGTTGAAACTTTTGAGCGATGAGGCCAGAATGGCTCTTTGCTTCATACGGATGATGGTGGGTATGGTCTTTACCTATACGGACAGGAGCTTGTTTGCTGATCGATAAATAGGTTTTCACCTACACATAGTTTTGCCCGTTCTCAGGTGTTCGCTTATAATATGAGCGTAGTTTCAACTGCCTATACTCCATCCCATATTTGCTGTGTCATCTGCTGTCTTTCATGCTGTCAAAACCCGTGTTGTTAACTTCCCCCAGGATTTCCTTCTCGAATTACCACATAAAGTCACAAAGTTTTCTACCAAACTCCGTGGGTGTCGTGCCCAAAAGCCTAGTTGCAGTTGTTATTTTACACAGTCGTTCATTTTATTATGATATAAAGTCTATTCGCGGAGCAAAAAGCATGGTCTTTTTTGAACTCAGGTAATGTTTGACCAACAACTGTTGTTCGGCCTTGCATTATAACTTCTAAACTTCACACATTGAGACTATTCGGCATCCTAATTACAGCTGAACCACATGGAGAGCGCATTGTTCTAATGAGTTCTATGCTCACAAGTCACAGATTTGTGGATAACTGAGTCGAAAAGCCTACGGAGAATTTTTACATCCGTCAGGTGGTTTAGGAATCCTTAGTTGCGGTTTACAGTTTGTGTTCAGAAATCGCCGAATCTCCATTCTGATGACAAATTCGGCAGTCCCCATCGTCTGGTTTCTTTTTTCTTTCTCAGGAATACATCTTGTTCCCATTCATGGACACTGTTTTTGGTAGTTATAGCCTGGAAAGAAGCATCGCGTTCCATGCGGTCAACTCGCATGCACGTCGAGCATTCGCAACAGTCGACTAGTGTAATCAAACCTTCTGTTGCGTACTGATGTCGCGAAGATGCCATGTTCAAACTACACTCCATCAACCTCAGACTGACGATGTCTCCACGACTGGGGACGA
>NW_008755872.1:0-1125 GCF_000715545.1 Opisthorchis viverrini | reverse complement strand
TATAAGATCCTGTCTGACAAGCATATTGAGTTTGTTTGTTTGTATTTGTTACAAGCAATATAGCCAGCTTGCACATATGGTTCAGATAAGCCAACGCCCCCACAGAGAAGACATCTTAAAACAACGGCGTTACCATAGCACAGCTTACTGCATGTAGCCCACAAACCAGAGTCCGCACAACAGGCGACTATGGACCAAGTCACATCGAACTGCGATCGATTGACGAAAAGTTCAAAACTGAATGATGATCAGGCTGCCGGAAGTACGCCTGTTGAGCGTTCATAGGCTCGTGCGTATGCCTGAGGGCCTGATTATGCTCACCGCTTTGTTGGATTTTATTAAACTATATTGGATTTCCTGCTTAAAATTTGATCTGTGAATCCGTTATTATTAACATACACAGATAGACAGATAGATAGATACATAGTTTAACTGGTTGCCTGATCTGTTGATGGATTGATAGATAGAATGCTCCATTGACTGACTGATTGACTGACGGACTGGTTGATCGATCGGTCGATTGATTGATTGATTGACTGAATGAATGATTGATTGTTGATTGATTGATTGATTGATTGATTGCAATGTTAACTGTGTTGCTTCTGTTTGGGCGGGAACCCTAAAGAACAAGGGTACAATCTCTGTGGAAAACACTACCTTCTATTACTTAACTAGTTCGACGCAGGACGGATGAGACCGTAATCGAGTCAACTTACTGAAGGCAGTCGAGTTGGAACTTGTTTCGATAATAGTGTGGCGAGTCTCCAGACTGCAGTGGCTACAGTCGTTTGAGGAGTGAACCGTGCGGTCCGACATGGCGATGCTGGTGTCCACGGCCCATTTCGTGTTGATACGGTCCAATCGCCGGTGTACAGTTAACCAGTACCGATAAAACTCGGTGAACCCGGTACGTGTGCAGAAGACCCCGACTAAACCTGTCATTCCTCTTGTTGACTTCATATAGCCTGTGAATATCACATTACTGAAACACCGCCCCCCCCCCAGTCCCGGGTTTGGTGAACGCTGGTCGCTCAACTCCGCATCGGAGTTGACCAGAGAATTATTCGGTTCTTTCAGCCGATTGTCCATTGTTGTCAGATCCGTTTTGTCAGCAGGCTGCTCCAT
>NW_008755871.1:0-1125 GCF_000715545.1 Opisthorchis viverrini | reverse complement strand
TCCGACACGAAAAGCACCCTCCCCAGCCCTTACACGTATGAGTTAGTCTTAGTTTGGTTGGAGATTCACATTCGATATAGGGGCTCGAACACCTGCACTTCGGGACACGATTTGTGAGCTGAGAAACTGACCTTACGGAACCAGCGTATTATCCCAACACGTGGAAATCAGCGAGCATACAGATGTCCTAGCACTACTTGTCTGGCTGCAGTGTGTTGAGAACACTAAAGTTAATGTACAATACAGCACAAATATACATCTTACAAATCACGGTCGTCGGTCATGTTCTTCAGCATCACTATCATGCCTTTTTCACTATGCTTCACCAGTATAAAGAAGTCCTCCAAAAGCTGATACACGTCCCTCCGTTGATGTGTTTGTCTCAACTTTGGAACACATGGTGGGCCCGATGGTTCAGTGGTTAGAGTGCAAATTTACTCACCGGAAGATCCGTGATTCGAACCCGGCCTCTGCACTTCGATTTCTTATGTCTAGGCTTGGACAACCTGGCAGTATTTCAGCCCTCGTGCTCCTTCTGGTGGTATGACAGCTAGACACCGAAATCGTCTTACAACTGAACGACTATTTCTGTTGTTGACGAACACATACGCATCTGAGGCTCACTGAAGTCGCTTGAGACAACAATAATTATTTAGATGATGCTACACATCGTTCAGCTGTAGCACCCTTTTGGTGCCTGACTGCCATGCCACCCGAAGGTTGCACTACACATGGCTTTCATCGTTTCTCAACAAGCTCTATCTTGACACTTGCGAACCCTAACAGAGTTCGTTATGGTGGATATAACATCTGGTTTTTTGCTTGTTTAGTAAGCTTCCTGTATTTAGAGTTCGTTTCGTAGGAACCAGTTAGAAAATTTAATTGTATGTTAGTTGGTTATCACTTTTGTGGTCATGCCATACGCCTCACATGTTCGTCCAGCTTGCCATACTTTTTTACCCTCATCCACTCCGACAACAACTAGTAGGTTTCGTAGGGCAACAACCTTGTCTAACAACAGGAGAAGCGCTGAAGACTTGGAAGTGCTCGGTTTTCGAGACGCCTAACCGCGGCCCTGTCGTCGTTACACAACGGCTCTCGCCTAAGATTTCTTGCCTGGAATCA
>NW_008755870.1:0-1125 GCF_000715545.1 Opisthorchis viverrini | reverse complement strand
TGAACTTAGGTGCACCACAAACTTGAGACCAAAAACCCCACTGAGGGGCATTCACTTCCCGACTCGCGGGTTTGTCTAACCAATTCCTGTTATTTTTCCTGGAAAATTAGGCTCTGTTACTGGCGCGCCGGTGCAAAGTGAAAATTGAATAACTTTTGTGACAAACTACCCGGGAAGTACCGTTTCAGATGGGTTCTATATGTCTTGGACCCATGTTGTCCTAGTGTCAAATCAGGCTCCCTTGGCTTTACCAACCATCCTTTGGAATGAAGAACAAGGTAACTTCGATGTTCTCCTCTAGGATCTCTCAACTGTTCTGTGCCCAGCTTCTCCTTAGATGTGAACATGTACTTTAAGAGTTGGATCGAGTTGTAGCCATTGTTGAAGTGGAAAAAACAATGTTCTAAATAAACACCATTTCCACCCCAGTTAATCGTCATATGCCAGAAGTGTGGGGAGTGGAAACCAAACCATATTTCCTATCTTTGAACAGCGAGCTGTTCAATGCTAGCCTTCGCTAACCAATCAAAGATAGAGGCTCTAAACCTTACCCATACTTTGATCTGGAAAAGTGAGACTTCGTTTTGGAAGAAGAATTCCTTGAGGAATCTGATAGAGTAAACAGAATCCAAAAGTACGAGATCGTTCTAATGGTACCTCCGTTTGGACATCGGAGGTGGTAGTTCGTGAGGCGGCATGGATTTCAAAGTCGACATCTGACTGTTTGTAAGAATCCAGTCCCGCTATACCAAGTGAATTCATCTTTTGTATGACGAAACAACTTAAGTCTTCTAAAAAACTGCCTAGTAAACTGATTGACTAGGAAAAACCAGTCTAATTTTCGAAGGCCAAAGATGCATAAGTAAGCTGCCAAAGTTAAGTCTAAAACATTTCTAAGTTCCTGAAGATTTGGGAAAAGAACACATCAATATGACATCAAATTTCCGCTGGATATATTTCAAATTGTAGCAGGATGAATGTTAGCTATTCAAAAGTGTGCACAGGTTAATCATCTGGAACCAGCTATCGCTTGGCTACACTGCTATACCTTTGGCCAGTTTGATAAGCTAGTTTTCAACTTCTTTCATCTTTCAGATCTTTCAGTATCTTGCAGGTGATGATTCC
>NW_008755869.1:0-1125 GCF_000715545.1 Opisthorchis viverrini | reverse complement strand
CACTGAAGATGAACAAATGCTGCCTCTGCGTATACTCGTATTTATCTCTGGATACTCACTCAGCGAATCCGTGTTATTAGTTGAATACAATAAGCTTCATTGATGGTTGCCAAGAATGTGGTACAAACTGTTAGTTGGTTTCCCATTTTCCGAACCCTTTGGGGTCTAGCGATTACTTGGTTTAGCATCACTGCCTACGCAACGTACACTTGTTTTCTATCATACTAGCTTTTCATCGGTGATCCTTTTATGCATGGTTTCTGCGAACACCTTGTTTCGTAATCACACCCACATGCAAATTTTTATTCATTTTATAGCGGTTATTGTTCTCCATGCATCCAACCTACCACTCTTGCTATTTCCCGTTAACGAGACCAACGGAAAACGGGCTATCAATGAAGGGCATGGTTTAAGAAGCGAGCAATAATAGTAGAGGTGTTATGTTAAAGTGCAAACAAGGAAGTCGCTGATATCAGGTGATCCACGAACAGTCGACAATTTTCAGGTTTCGAAACCTTCACCCACACGAGATTTACAGTAACTTGTTCACAATTGCAACATTTCTTTCATGGGCCCACGCCCGCACAAGTTGATGCCTTTACTCTGTGTGCTCGAATCCGACAAATATTGCATCGTCCGCACGCCGGAACTCGGACGTCCGATGCCTGTGGACGTCACCTGCAACAGAGAGCACACTTTAGGGAAACTTAACCAATTCGTATTCGCCAAACATGAAACTGATAAAACCTGCCAACTGATCTTTTACGATGCTTCATTGTTTTTACTCAGTTATACTAAACACATTGCGACGTTATGCAATAGAATAATATGTGCTCTGTAACAGCCACAATTGAACGCAGATTCCACCCGGTGTCCGGTGCAACGGTTGGCGCACCGAACTCTACATTTAAGCGTGCGCCAGCCGTTGTGTCCATCCTACGGGATGAACAAAGAGGATATCTGATACAGGCATCCGATCAAACCTGTCCATTTGGGCACCGGCTCCCATGGGTTTTCATGCGGTCGAAACAGCAGTAATCGAAGTAATATTTTACCTCTTTTGTGATAAAACAGTAAATGGTGATAAAATCACATGCCTAGGACAGTTTCAACAGTGAGGTCAGT
>NW_008755868.1:0-1126 GCF_000715545.1 Opisthorchis viverrini | reverse complement strand
TGTCCCACAAGATGGACGTGCTGAGAATTTACTGTTCTATCTTAACGCTTTATAATCCATAATGAATTAAACTCTCTGTCTACTTATAAGACCCAGAATAATTTGATTATTTCGGTCATGGAAAAAAATTGGGTGAAATCTGTGCTCACTGTGACTACAAAAGTAAACAATGTTAGCGTCTGATCTTATTTACTAAGCGAATTGTGTTGAGAAATTCGGCCTTTGGAGATCAATGCGAATAAATTTTCCAAACTCAACAGTCGTCCGTTTTTTATCGTTACGGGAGTGGACGTAAGAACAGATAGCTCATGTTTCACTCTCTTGTCAACTAACTCCAATAAACACTGTGCATTTTCCAAAAGAAATAGTTTGCGCGTCTCGTACTAGTTTCATCCAGTTCCACATAACGCCGAATTATGGACCACGTTTTTGGTCTCGCTGTCTCCATTGGCTCAACCACTCGTCCACGACGCCTGTTTCAGTTAAACGCAACTATATTATTTCGCTGCCCGTTGCTCGAAAGCAGACCGAAATCCGTGCGCTTCTGTGTTTGCTTTATGCTCAGTATCATTCACCTTTGTGTCAGACTAATCACGTGATTGGATATTTGGATCGGAGTGTTCCAGAGGGGATCGGAAAAAAAACCATAGATGCTTTTGTTGATGAATTGAAAATGAGTGAGTCTATGGAGGAAAGCGAGAGCTCTCCATGTAACATGAACGTGGCCTCTCCGAAAAGCGTGTGTATGTACCAGTTTCACCTAATTCACGCTGGTTACACCACCAACTGCTCCCATGTGTTTTTTAAATAGATTCTGGCAATCTAGGTAAAGTTGGTGTTAGGAGACTGTTCAGTAAATCTACTTTTTAATTGCACCAAAGCGACTTACCTCATGATTCTAGCTGTATATTTGGCATCGGTTTGAGCACGATTTCATGGAAAGACCTGTTATCACAAGAATAAGGGCATTGTTGGTGATAGAACGACCGAAGATTAGGTACAGTCGTTGTTATCTTGAGAATCTGCTTCATTAACCCTTATGGATATGAAAGTTCCAGGGAAATTTTAATCCATCAATGGTTTTGCGCAAAATGTTTACCCCACTGACCACAACTTCATCGAGTTA
>NW_008755867.1:0-1126 GCF_000715545.1 Opisthorchis viverrini | reverse complement strand
CCTACTAAAAGTAGTGCCTGGCACATTAGACAGCTCAAGTTGTTGGGCATTTATCGGATGTTTGAGCTTCGTGCGCTATTTTCACCGACTGTGTAACGGACACTTCCAGGCATGTACCGAGATATGGAGGCCTATCTGTTACTCCAAGATTCCCATTCTAAGGTTTCGGGAGTCTACAGAATGGTAGGATTCCTTGAAATGAAACCTCGCATTCTGAATGTGTATGGCGGAGGTCATAAAATCTATCACATCCAGGTATTGTTTCGTAGTAGTTTGTCTGAATGAGCTGCCGGCAAACAGCGGAAAAGTTATTGTCCAATGAGAGACAACTCCCCCAGTATGTTTGGGGGTTCATGATCTCCTACACAATGCAATCCGTAACCTCATCGTCCAAAATGGCAAAATTATGACCATCGTGGCTACGAAAATTGACCAAGGAAAGTAAATACTCCCCGCTGTTAAAAACCCTCATTTCATTGGCCAAAAACAAAATTAGTGTCCAAACAATCTTCTTAATCCTCCCACAGATATTACCGTTGATAATCTGTCGGTCTCTTGATTGACTCGTTGATAACCTGTGTTAGGCGGTTCCTATGCAGATCTCCTAGGGTTCCGATGCAGTGGAAGAAAATACAGATAACACTTTCTGGTCGAAACACTGTGAGCTACTTAGACCATCGATTACCCACTTTTTATCAGTAAAACGGCTGGCTTTGAAACGGATTCAAGAAGGTATCGATTGATCATACCGGTTCTTAACTCTGTATCGCTTTCCAGTTTTACGTTCTTCCTCTTTCGATTACTTTTATATTTCATTTGAATGCGGTATCCCCGTTGAACTTGCCTACCATCACTAATTCTTCCCTGGGATAAACACTGTTCACGTTCTTGAGAGTATCACTTCTTTCATGTTTTATGCTCGGCATCGATGCCCTCTCATCACCTTTTTATTACACAGTTTGTTTTCGGGACAGGTCCAGAACCATTACACAACCTCAAAATACGGTCTGTTCGAGAAGACAGATATATTAATACACATGCGAGTGATTTGTTGATATGCATGTCGTATATATTAAAGTGTCTCAAACCAAATACGTGGATCAAATGAATTCGTGGATATATATAT
>NW_008755866.1:0-1126 GCF_000715545.1 Opisthorchis viverrini | reverse complement strand
GTTTTTTTTTGGAGTTACATACGACAAAAATATCGCAAAAATGGAATTTGTGTGCCCGAACGGCACAAGAGAATTCGATTCTTCTCATTATTCCAGAAATGTCATCCTGAGGCGACATTTCACAAAAGTTTAACCAGCAACTTTGGGTTTTCAATTTGGAGAAAACATGTAAAAAGCCTATGAAAGAGTATTTCTAGTTGAAAATCGAGGTAATTTGCTGTTGGCAGTAAAATGCGCAATTGTTTTTTAACGAGTGCGTCATTGAACAATATCGCTGAACTGGACAGGCATGGAATGTGCAACCACAGTTTACGCTGACCTTTAGGTAGAAGTATCCAGCTACCGTGTATTTGGGGTATGACAGAATGCAGCTCAAAAACTTTCTTAAAACAGCCCATGATAAGAAATCACGTGAGGAAGTTCAACAAGTTGACGCAACGCCTACGTAGCCAAATCACCCGCCTCATTTAGAGGTGAAAGCAGAGAGCAGCTAAATGGATTATCGTTAGTCCGTCATTTGTAGACGATTGTACTTCAACATTAGCTGCAATTTGATAGATACTTGGGGACAACGCCCAATGGATGAGCCCAAAGAAGGACGAAGCTCTTCATGAGCTTCGAAGGATTTAACAACCCCCTCATGAGTAGCGTGTTCTGTTCATTTTATCGCCAGTGTTACGAAAGGCTTCTGCACATTCCTTTACGAAGGACGATCAGAAACAAGAGGTTCGGGTGCCTAAAAACCGTAACGGAGCTGGTGGGAAATTTTGCGAAACAAATCATGGGGTAGACGGAGATTCTTCTGTTGTAGTATTGTAAGTAGTGAAGTACACTAATGCTATCAGAGGCGAAGATCTGAATAGGCACCGTGTTTTATTTTGTAAAACAAACAGCAGTGCCCAACAGCGGATATGTGACGTGATTAGTTAAATTAGTCAAGAGGCAAGTGACACTGAAAGTCAACAACAGACTATTTGGTGTGCAGCAAACTGAAACTAACTTCTCGTCTGATGAGTGGTAGTTAAGCAATTTTGTAAAATATGTATAGTGAATAGCTGTTCAGTGGCAACTCTGTCACTCTCCTAACACTATTCCGAAGATATCGATTGCTCTACATACGGATTAC
>NW_008755865.1:0-1127 GCF_000715545.1 Opisthorchis viverrini | reverse complement strand
CGTCATATCAGCTTATCTGTCAACGATCGAGTTAACAATGGTGCGGGTCAGAAAGCTGGCCGCTGCATGCTTAGGACGCCGAAAGACTTTCAGTGTGTGATCATCGATGTATTTGGAGCATTGTCCGGGTCTGGTGGGAACACTGGATCAGTAGTGCTGAACTACGTCTAATGGTTTTCGGCAAGGAAAGCTGTTCCTCCATAGATGAACTGATCGTGTTCCATAGGTTGCACTGGCTTTGTCAGGTGCTGCTTATGTCAGCTGATCATCTTCCTCTAGGGGCTTTTCGCAACCATGTGAAGGGTGTAAACGATGACTTGGCAGCGAAGTATGGAAACCATCACGAGAAAGCTCAGCTGTGCTAGTCATTGTCATATCTCTCGATGGAGATCCAGAGATTGGGCGCGTTATTCTTTAGTGACATTGTCGGACATGGCCCAGTCGTCCCCTCAATGGCTCTCATGCGTAGCTCCTCTCCCAATCTCAATTGAAAGTCCACTGAAACTGTATTTAGGAATCAAGCCAGTGTCTACAATGTGCAGCTCTCTCCCCCATCTTCCCAAATCACCGATAGACGAAACAGTGACATACGTGGTTTTCAAGGATGCTGATTGATGGAACATTGTGTGTAGAAGAGCAGGGTAGAACAGTTTCATTCTCGTGACTGATTTTGGCTAGCATGAAGCTTGGTAAGTGCCCGGTGGACCCAGAATTTCGAGCGCTCATGTTTTCATTGTCATTCACGAAACTCAAGGGGAATTTAGAATAAACCCCACTTAATGCAGGTCCGAGTGAG
Source organism: Opisthorchis viverrini (assembly GCF_000715545.1). Taxonomy (NCBI): domain Eukaryota; kingdom Metazoa; phylum Platyhelminthes; class Trematoda; order Opisthorchiida; family Opisthorchiidae; genus Opisthorchis; species Opisthorchis viverrini. Next base: position 331 of record NW_008755865.1, on the reverse strand, counting down.
CAAGTAGTGCTCTCGAAAGTTCAACATTTTCCCGACACCTGCAATTGACTGTTCCATAGGATACTCTGGAAAACAGTCGAAGTAAGCTTTTAGCTCCGTGCCTGCCTTAGGACGAAACCATATTCACTCTAACTCCAACAGTTCGTGGGTCGGATCGACTTCTCAGCTTTTCGAGTTATTTTTTATTCACTGTCAAGGGTTGGGGAGCAGCAACCAACACCCACCTATCATCCCAATTGGGAACCGGATGGTGAGAATGAGCGGCTGATGCTAATACCACAAACAAATCGAAAATCCATCGATGTTTCTTCGCCTACAAACTGCACCCTTT
>NW_008755864.1:0-676 GCF_000715545.1 Opisthorchis viverrini | reverse complement strand
TTCCAGGTGAGTCTCTCAAAAAACCAAATTAGTTTGCAAATGAGTGTATATTCGCTAATTTCTTGCAATTTGGTTTCAAATAGAACATAAGGTCGACGGAAACCCGGGGACTGCGCCTACCTGATGAGCCCCGAAAAGGGCGAAACCGGTCGAGGGCTGTCGACGGATTTTCAGAAACCCTGTGAGTGATGCATCACAAAGAATTCGTCAGTTGTTGAGGAGGAGGTCAATAGCTTGAAGACCAGAGTATGTTATAAACCAATTCCACTAATTTTTGGCTTTGTTTATCGCGAACCACGAATTTGAACAAAACCAATAGTATCGGCCCAACAATTCCGGTAATCCAAAAATTGGTTACTTGGTATGTGTGAACAGCTGCTCAGCTCATGAGAAAAATTTTACGGGGCACTCTGACGAGACTGGAGTCCCAATCGCTGTTTTTTCAGTAACCACAGTTTGTAGCAAGGCAACTGAAAAGTGAGAGTACCCTCTACACATGGTAGATTTCCATTCTTGTGATAAGATGATGTCATTCAACCTTTCCAGGGAAATGATTTTGGAATGACTTTCTTGCTCCAACTCTAAGCATCGTGTATTAACTCATTTCAGACAACTGGACCGTACAAGGCATACAGTGGATCACCCGTGTGGTTGGCTAAATTTGTTGTTTTGATTT
>NW_008755863.1:400-1127 GCF_000715545.1 Opisthorchis viverrini | reverse complement strand
TTGTGGAGCGCATATGCAAACGCCGAAAGGGTTCTAGTGGACTGGTCTGCTTTTTGTGTTTTTGGGCTTTCTAAAGTCTCGCTGCTGATGAACTTCGTTGTTGGCCATCTGGTGGTGAGAAATGGCCTTCTCAGTGACACCGGGAGATTAAGGTGTCCCAAAATGGGCAAGCATTGAAAGAAAAACCACTGGATGCTCCTCAAATTTTCTTTTTCAAACCTCCAGCTGCATTACTGATATCATCGCAGTCTACCACCACGATTCTCGAAAGTTATCCACAAAAGCACCTCCTACCGCGCCGTTGAAACCTTCAGTTAAGGCACGCGCAAAGTTGACGATCGGGTTTCAATTTCGCCTTCTTGGGCTGCGGATCATGACAGATCCGACCGGTCGGACTGCAGAAAATCAGCACCAGTCAGCATTATATTTGACTGCTGTCCGCGCTAAGTGCCAGTACCTAGTGCCGGAAAAACACTTTACGAGCATCAACACAACAGATATATTTCAAACAGGAGAGTTTTCAAAAGAAAGCCGCCTCGTTCTCTGTTTTTAAAGGCAATCTTACCTCGATCAAGTGGCTGCTCTTTAGAGGCGCACTCCTAATTTCTCCGAAATTGCGGTAAGAAGGAAGGAAAATTAGACAAAACGTTTTAGCATTTGGCGGTATCTATTCGAATGCTTAAACCCTCTTCATGCGGCCGCAGGTATGTTGGGAGTTGTTCAGACG
>NW_008755863.1:0-254 GCF_000715545.1 Opisthorchis viverrini | reverse complement strand
CCTCTCATAGCCGGAACCTCATAATCAGCGTTGCACATACACACGCTTCTTGCTGTTACGATAACTATCCAAGAGTGGTGGTCGAGTGCGCCTGTTATCATCATGATGGACCGCATTGTTTAGCCTTAATTTCTGTCAATATTTGGACTTGATGGCATTTTTTAACAGAAGAGCTCGATCATTTTCAGTGGGGGAGATATTGTTGAGTTCCTAATTGACAGTTAGTTCGTTCACAACGTTGGACCATCTTCGGA
>NW_008755862.1:0-1127 GCF_000715545.1 Opisthorchis viverrini | reverse complement strand
TCACACTTTCACCGGGCAATAAATTGTTCAGAGGAAGAATAATTCCATGAGATGAGTGGAACTTCCATCGGAGAAATCGTCACTCGAGAAGTCAATCGATCAGCACGTAACCACGTGATGCCTTCGTGACTGAGGGACAAGCGGTGTCATATTTTGTCTAAGTGAAAGGTAATCATTCCAGCTGTATGTATTCATTTGTATTCGCGTGCCGAACAACATATGTTGTCCGTACAAAAAGACAGAGTGTGAGAACACAGTGCTGTCTCTGAGTGGTAGGTGGAAGAAACCAGGCTCACGTGCAATCGCATCACATTTGGTCGAAACCTGTCATGTCACCACTATCATATATCGGGTACCTCTGGGCCGACCACGACCGGTACGATCGATCGCAGAAGCGATTGGAATCCGACTGCTGGATCCGCAACATTGTGTCCAAAAGAAATTTGTGAGACCTCTGAACTTGAACTGGTCTACGAAACATCCGGTCCCACAAGTCTGTCTGACATTGACGTCACTTCCTTGATCCCGTGACCCATTGATCTGCCCCTCACTCAACCCCCAATTCGCTTGATTTCAATTTCTCTAAATTCTATGTACCCCCGATTTTAACCTTCTTCTGGTATTGGTCAAAAAGAACAATGACAGAAAACTAGCTTTGTTCGCTACCTTCGTTCTTATCTTTACACTGTTGATCAACTGCTCGTAGCCAAACGGTAGTGTCCAACCACCGACAAGTAGGTCGCAGGTTTGAAACTCTCCTGGATTTCGTGAGAGTTCGTACACCGCTGATGATTCTCAACAAAGATCGGACAACTATACAGTACTTCTAGCCTTTTAAGCATAGATGGGCTCCATTGTTAGAAGAAAATCTCAAGTGAAGATTTTGCACTTTGAAAATCTAATATTTTTTCGTCCAATCCAGTTTGACCTTGAACACAAAGAATTAATATTTAGTAAAGAGATGAATTTCACTCCAAGCCCCTGCACAATGCTGACTTGGTCTCAACAGTGAAGAACATCCCCCCTGCTTAAACCATCTAGTTGGCTCTGTGATGAGTACGAAAGTGACATTAGTCAGGTAGACGTGTCACTCAGAAACGTTGGTCACAGAGCATACACTCGGTTGT
>NW_008755861.1:0-1128 GCF_000715545.1 Opisthorchis viverrini | reverse complement strand
CACCATCTCATCTAGGAACTTCCACACTTCAAGGTTTTGGAGACGTTTATTTAGACATCTTTTACAAACATCCTGAACGTCTTATCGTAAAAAGGTACAGACTGATCCAAACACGATTATAATGGGCGAAAATTAGCGTTGAGCAAATAAGCTCGTTTCTGCTAGACTGCATAATCAAATAAATTGTTTTTTCTCCACATTCCCATTTTTTAACTGTACTGGTTTGCTTCAGAGTTCACCAAAAGCAACAAACACAAAATTCAAGTGAGTGTTTAGAATTACGGGAACCTTCAATACCCACCTGTATTGTGCTCATTCGACAAGCGTGTTCTGAATACCTGTAAGGTGCGGCACCGTATAATTCAATAGTTTTCGGTGTGTCCGGTGAGCATCGTCCATATGGAGGGGTCTTTTGTATGTGTTTAATTGTTTTTACCTTGATCTCTGTCAGACTGCCCGGTTGAATATTTATTCCTTCCTGATTGATGTCTGGATAAGTATCCGCGTTGTGAACGACCACAACGGCTCCGCTCAACTGAGACTTGATTTCAGCACTGAAACAATCGACACAGGACGTTTTGTTGGGTGGTACGTCCAGATACACAAACAGCTCAATGGTTCTCACGTGATCACGATACTTTTCCAGCAAATCGTATGAATAGCAGTTCAGGTATTGTGCATGCACGAAGCGTCGCCACTGACCAACCTGGTGACAGTCATTCAGCACACGTTTGCTCCCTTCGGAATAAAGAACCTGTATGGTGTGGGAAAGAGATAGTCATCGGTTAGGAAGTCGAAATACATCAACCACTTGCTTGTTCATATTGGTACTTTCCCGGTTCCCTGTTTTACGGAATTTACTGAATCATTGAAGTCCTTACCTGCTGGTTTTCCGTTAAAGGCAAACCAACCAGCAGAATGTATAGAGGAGGAGTATTTTTCTTATCTTATCACATAAGTAGATTTCTTCTTAGATATTTCATTTCGGCCTCCAGCAGAAGACGCTGGCGGCTACGTACAGAGCATATATATATGTATATATATTTATACATCAAAGTGAGCAATCCAGTCAAACCATGGGCAGCACATCACTTTATTCTGGGCATTTCTTGAACTAAAATTTCAAAA
>NW_008755860.1:0-1128 GCF_000715545.1 Opisthorchis viverrini | reverse complement strand
TGATCACTACCACCACCATCATCATCATCGTTGTCACCTTCATCACCACCATCATCATCGTCACCATGATCATCATCATCACCACCACCATCATCATCGTCATCGTCCTCATCGTCATCCTCATCATCATCACCATCATTATCATCACCATCTTCATCCTCGTCACCATCATCATGAGCATCATCATCCTCTTCATCATCACCATCGTCATCCTCATCACTATCATCAATCATCATCATCATCATCATCTTCATCATCATCATCATGATTATCATTATCATCATGGCCGCCACCATCATCACCACCACCATAATCATCATCACCATCATTGTCATCAGCATTATCATCATCATCATCATAATCATCATGATCATCATCATCACCATCATCATCATCATCACCAGCATCATCATCACCATAGTCATCATCATCCACATCAGCATCACCACCACCATCATGATCGTCATGGCCTTCATCATCATCATCATCGTCATCATCATCATGGTCGCCACCATCATCATCATCACCATCATCGTCATCATCACCACCATCATCATCGTCATCATCATCGTCTTCTTCATCATCACCATCGTCATCCTCATCACCATCATGTTCATCATCATCGTCCTCACCTTCATCACCACCATCATCGTCGTCACCATCAACACCATCATCATCACCAACACAACCATGATCATCGTTATGCTCATGACCGTCACCACCGCCATGATCATCATCATCATCATCATCATCATCATCATCATCATCATCATCATCATCATCATAAACATCATCATCATCGTCATCACATTTATCCTCACCGTCATCATCACCATCATCATCATCATAATCACCAACAACAACATCGTCATCAACGTCATCATCATCATCACCATCATCATCGTCATCAAGCATCCGCATCGTCATGACCACCACCATCATCACCCCCACCACCACCATCATCATCACCATCACCAAATCATCTTCATCATCATCACCACCATCATCGTCATCATCACCATCATCATCACCATCATCATCCTCATCGCCATGATCTTCATCATCACCCTCATCACCTTCATCATCATCACCATGCTTGTCATCATCACCACCGCCATCATCATCTTC
>NW_008755859.1:0-1128 GCF_000715545.1 Opisthorchis viverrini | reverse complement strand
CCATTCTCAGTGTTGTCTGATTATTATTAATTAGCCTAGAAGGTGTGCCTATATAAGTAGCGTGTGCGAAATTTATTTTTTTCATATCTAACACTTTGTGAGCGACTATCTAGACAATCATTAACCCAACCGCCTTCGATATCAGATCGACAACGTGATATGGTTAGTCTATAGTGTGTCACAACTGCAAGATTCTTATTCGGAAAACAAGTTCGTACCTGTTTGGTTTTGATTCAGAAAAATTCTGGCTGTCAAGTCGAACTACGAAAGTAGTCTTGCTTCGTTGAAAGTTTCGGGAAGTGGCTTAGCATTCACTGTGAGGACAAACACAGTGATATATATACTAACAGCGTGACGGTAACGCGAGGAGCGATAAGTCACATTTGTCACTTGTAATCCTACTCAAATAAAACCTGAACAAAACTCACTTTCTGGGGCTAGGACAGGGTCAACTGGGCTGAGGAACCTTGGAACACAACTCAGAAATAAATGAATTATCCACTGGTAGGTTCTTGAGTTAGAGAAATGCATTGCAAAACCCAATGCATTTTATTGCTGTTGAAATGAAGCAGGAGAGAACAAACTAAGTGCGTAGTTTTTGTTTGATTCAACATTTGTGGCGCCCTATAAAACTTGTGGAGCACTTGCCTTCTTACTAACAACGCTGAACCACACCAGCGTGTGGGTCCATGATATAAGAATATTACAAAACTTGTTTGGTAGTCTGGCAATGAAGTCAGTGAGATTTTTGTGTCCGGTCGGTTCCGACTTCGTGATGACCACTCAGGATTTTATTGGAGGACAACCTGTCTCCTAACAATGAATGAGGACTTTAGTCCGCAAAAGTTAACCACTTCATGATGAGCTGATACATGTACTTTAGTGTTTTTTGTGGCCCACCTGGAAAATGGAAAGTCAATATTTTGCATAACTAGTTTATATACGATTGTTGTGAAAAAACCAAACAGTTTGGTACTTACTAAAAATAAACCTGCAATAAATGCCGTGTAATGGGTACAACTGGTCGCATGTGAAGAAGCGGTTCTTTATTCATCCTGGACAGGTGACAAAATTTCGCTGTCATAAGGTAAGGGACAGGTAGAGAATATACACTCACTTGCAAACTAA
>NW_008755858.1:0-1129 GCF_000715545.1 Opisthorchis viverrini | reverse complement strand
CATGGAGATTAAGTCGAATAAGGAGGCATTAGCTCGGTAGCTGAGAGATGTACCAACGCCCGCACAACCCGATGCAGCAGATACAGAGTCACCTGGAGTTCTTAGACGGTAACGTTTAGATAACAAAGGTGACTAAATCTCGATTTCCGTACATAACTCTTGTGTTCGAGTTTCGGAAACGCATCAAATGCCTATCGACAAAGTGCGCGCCAGAGCAGTTTGTTTGACCGATTTGCTTTACAGTCCGCAAATTCAAAGTCGCAATAAAAGCAGGGGAACGAAGTATGGAAGGCTGATGTGCTTATGACCGGGATCTACTTAAGTGGTCGTTAAATGGGATATGAAGCTTGATGAGGTAATACTAAAAAATGGCGGATGTCCGCAGTGGCTCATTTTCGATTATCCGTCCTGCTGTATCCAGCAAGTAAACCAGCCCGGTCTGTGGGACCAGGCGGTGGCTGGCGTGGCCTAAAATTATCGGTATTTTTGCAGTTCATGGTTGTACGGGGCCCCAGCTACTGTCAGTTCGCCTAAATCTAGGCAGCAGAACGATTAAGGTCCTCAATTAAAGTCGAAAACGTTATTCGCCTACTGACCCTTCATAAGCGCTACGTGGATGACATTCTAGTAATCATGAGGTGATGTGAAGAAGCGCAAAGCATTTTCGGACTGCGGGCTGCATCCAATCGGATACCGTCTACCTATTCACATGTGGGTGCACAGCCGCCTACCCAAAAAGCTACCACCGAGATTGGGAGAGCGTGCGCCGTTGAGACTTTGAAGGCAACTGGACCAATCAGATACATAGATCAAATCTGAACGGGTCACAGCCTACACTGCCGGCTCGTCATCTGATTGAGAGACGCATCGCGTGGATCCAGCGGCTGCATTTGATATCGTGCTCAGAAGAGATCTGAAATTTTCTGAGGCCGTTGTTATTCTCTCAGTTACGTAGGTGCTTTTCTGACCGTAGCTGGGTTGCACAAAGGAATACCCACTAAACGGTGAGAGAAGGGTGTTAACGGATAGTAATGGATAAGTGCCTGCATTTGCCTGGGTTTGGTTATTCGGTACATTGTACGCTGTCGCTACGTGACAACCGATGTGACACAAAGGTTCGTTTTTTTTT
>NW_008755857.1:0-1129 GCF_000715545.1 Opisthorchis viverrini | reverse complement strand
CATTCAAACCGGTGTGTCTGCGACTCAGCTAGACAGCCTTCATCCGTCGATTCAGAGCACAGCAAAGCACAGCAAAGCTTGGACGCTTTAATTGACATGACACTTGTGTGATCGATATGCTTAAGGCCAAAGTTTTAGAAAACAACTGCGAAACAAATATGGATACGTCATATTGGCATCAGAGTCATGCTTGCCCAGTTAGTTTGAAAGATGCATGGTGGTTCCCATGCCACGTTGAGGACGCACAAAAAGCCCATCCACCATCCACACACCCAGCAGGGTATATATGTAAAGTTGAAGGAAAGCCAAACTTTGTTCCTATGTGCTCATTCCAATAAAGCGGATTCACTCGTCAATTTCGTTGTTTTGGTTACATGTGGGATACAGGAACCAGCGAGTTCAAGCAGTTCGAGCGAACTGCTGATGCACCTATAATGCAGCCACAAGTGTCACTTGTCGCCTTCCATACAGGCCATTATCGATCCCTTACAGTGGCCCTCGGAAGGACTGCGTACACTACAGACACCACAGCTATTCTGTCGCACCACCGACCTCTTCTTATGGTGCAATGCCAAGGTACTGTGCAACCACTGACCCATCGCTACGCCCCACTACGCTTCCTGACAACGCACTGATGATGTCAACTCGATTGGTGATTAAACTTTTGCTACCCAGTTACGCGGCACAGTGTACAAACTAACGAATTCGCAACGGTTCGCACCTTCTGAGGTAGTAATTATCATCCTGTACATCGGGTGTATCATCTAGCCTCGTCATTTTGTCCTCGCCTACCGAAAGAAGACTCACTTGGGAGTGCCTTACATGAGGTCTTGTCGGAGACACATGGCTGGAAACACACTTCAACGGCCAGCGAGAATAGTCGCTGATCACACCCGGCCTATGGTGCAGACACCGAATTCCGCAATTCGATCGGTGAAGCAGCCGGTGGGACACATCTTGGCATATCGCAAACCTGATTGGGAAACACTCGCAACAAACGATAAGAGTCATCAAAATCAGACAAACCGAGATGGACGACTGCCTCGCAGATGCCTGGTGAGACATTGTGAGCAATATCCCGTTATGTCAACTTGTCTCTTGGAGAAAATCTGTAGTCGTAGCTTGCTGA
>NW_008755856.1:0-1130 GCF_000715545.1 Opisthorchis viverrini | reverse complement strand
GAAATTCCAGAAAGTTCTGAGAGAGTTCTATTAACCTCAGAGAGTTGGTGTATTACAGGCTCATTGTTCCCCTACTTCCGGTCCCAATTACAGTGGTCGAAGCCAATAAACCACACTTAATTGGTGTTTTGAGGTTTGCGGGATAAATAATGTTCATATTTATGTCACGCGCGTTTGAACAGTAGTTTTGCTGCCTTGGTGTCGTTATCCTGCCACCAAATGGGGTGGCAGTGGACGTGATTAGCGCGCTCAACAGCAGTACTTATTCAATGGCCATGCAGAAGTTTAAACTCCGGACACCTGACATGCAATGCCAGCGTGTTACCACTAATTCGCCAGCTCACCGTAGACCAATCTGAGGTAAATGTGTTCACGCTTGAACGTTGTTATTGGTGTGCTCATCGGACTCATCATCGAACCCCAATTCCTTAAGTATCCTGTTTGTGACGACTTGTTGACCGTTTATCAGGGCTTCTCAGTCAGGTGGTACCACAGACGCTTTGAACCCGCTAGACAAGTTTTATTCTGATTTATTATGTGGCGTCTGCGGAATGTGTATGGATCATACTCAGATCCCTCCCGTTTGAAAAATCAACCTCCTGTCCTGGCATAAGGTTCTATTTCCTTGCTAGTCACAACAAAATTATGCGCTATGTAATTAGCTTTATTTGACTCTCCTGAATCTACAAATTCGTTAGTAGATCTCAGATACTGCATCATATGCCGTTGATCTAAGGATGCTTTTTGCTCCCCCTGGCAGCGTTATCTACTGTTGCTAGGCGTACCAACCCTGGAAATTTAATCCCACGCTCATTATGATTGGATTGTGGTTGAGTTGCGTGTCAAAAAATTGAGATCTTCCAGAACTAATGTCCTGTCAGAAAATTGAGATCTTCCGCAACCAATGTCCGGTGTTTTTTGTGGGGGCTTCTCGATGAGTAAGACTAAAGACTTATAGACTCACAATCTTTTCTGCAGTTGTAAACTCATTTCAGGTTTTGTTCGGAACTCTACCAGTAATTTGCCGGACTGTAGGCAACAACATCGTGTAGCGCCTGCACAACGACATTGTGGCCGCAATATCATATGCAGAGTGAAACAGCAAAATCGACGTCGATTTTACGAAACGT
>NW_008755855.1:0-1130 GCF_000715545.1 Opisthorchis viverrini | reverse complement strand
TCATCTTTCGCCAGACCACCGAGACTGATGCAACTGCCCGGATGTTCATCCTTGTAATTTGCCAGTGTTTTGGACAGCTTGGTTGACGTGGAGTAATCCGAGACGTTTCGTGGACTCAATACACCGAAGCATATACAATTTGCTCAAACAATTGTTCAGCTGTCCCCCACTCTGGCAATGCGTATTTAGTACCCAGAGTCTACAGTCAACTTGCTCGAAGTATAACCAGTCAGCGAGCAATCAGCCAGGGTTGACATCAAGAGAAGTCCGTGGAGCGGGGTCTCTACGTTTTTCCAACTATCTGGAAATTGCCTCACAACCTTACGGCCGTATCAGAATGCGTTGTTTCTGGTTTTTCCTCGTATACAACCATTTATGGTTTGTGACTCTACTAATGGAAGATCATTCAATATCATTATTCTCAATTGGGGATATAGTCGATTCCAGCGGCGGGCCGTACCGTATATCCCTTCAAGTTTTTCTGATCCGAAAACAAGTATTCCAGATATACCCAAGATTGTCACATATCACCTCACAAGCCATACAAAAGTTGCGACGTTTATAGGTTTGTGACAATGAGCTACATCCTTTAGTAGCATTATAAGTAGTGGAAATTCAATTAAAATTTCGCTGAGGTATAACTCTGAGTGCTAAAGCACGCGGTGTTCACCTTAAAACATAAGTGTAAACTCATCTGACTTATATAAGGTTGAAAGAATGGTATAATCCCGGAAGGCGAATACGGCAGATGGTGGAAGCGTATGGGGTAGAATTCACCTTCCGGGTCGCAGATGAAATAATGGGGACCGCTCATTTTCCCATCATATTCGGGGAAATCGTGTATCGTGAAAAAGCACTCTGATGCCTTTGATATCAAGTCACGTCCTGTATGCCTTTTGGATGAAATTGAGGTTCTAACAGCTTGATTTGGACGGATCCGATCATTGTGTATTAAATGTGAGTCTTTTGAGATCGAAACCATTACCTCTTTATATGGCCAATGCGCTTGTCATAAACTCACGGGATTTGGTCAGTCAGTGTATGTCAAGCGAAACTGTTTTGGAAACCGTAATCAAACATCAGAAATGTCAAAGGACTAACGTATCTTGTGAACTGATTGATTGCAATAG
>NW_008755854.1:0-1130 GCF_000715545.1 Opisthorchis viverrini | reverse complement strand
TTCCAGTATCATTTGGATATAGAGGTATGCCCTCATCAATAGATTACTTGTGGTATCTAATAAAGCCTGTATTTTATATTCTTGCTTAGACAAACTGAAAAAAGGTGAGTGTCCGTCTTGGTTACGCAATGGAAAAAATATTTACTGTCGTATACATCGAACACATAAACCTCAGGTAAAACGGCAAGCCTTCGAACTCTCATGTTCATTAGCCAGAGCTAAACAAATGAGGGTAACGAAGTATTGGTAGCCAGGTAGTAGCCACCTGCTGCAGCAGGCCAATGTGCAGATGGCAGAAAATTTCAAAGATTATGATTTTGGCATCAAAATACAATAAAAATAATAGCGAAGATCAAATGCCGAACAAACAAGTAGTTGTTCATCCTTGATGACTTTTACTTCAGTGTTTAATTTACACGAAATTTAGACAAATCGCGACGCACGCATGAAGCCTTTTTCATTTCATCAAGAAAGTCTTTTAACAGCGTCCTTTTTGGCAGTGTTCACTCTCACATTATCATTTGATGTTCCCCAAATTCCACACAGAAGTTTCAAGTATGTCGATTTCTTTGAGTTACGTAATTAACTTGAAATAAAATTTCTTTTAAAATGAAGTTGCTAAGAATTATCTTGCATTTGATGCTTGCCTCTCACACCCTACTATCGTCCAAACGTGCCAACAGAAAATTGCGACGTGAAAAGTAAGTCAACCAGTTTGGATGTTTCTCCCAAAGTTGAACATCCTCATGTGTTCACTATTGTGCGGCTGCGTTTCATCGAATCGTCACTGCATAATTTGCTTACTTCGTAGATAGACGAAAGAGGCGAATATTTGATTTAACAACGGGGTTTTGTTCGCTAACCCGAATCACGAAAGACACAAACTGTTTTAGAGAAAGTAAGTAACGATCCTTTCCTATGATTGCTTGATTAATATACACATCCATCTACCTGAGATGTGTGATTGCATGAATATTGCATTTGTACAGCGAGGTTCAGAAAGAGCGCACGCGTCCGATACTAACGTTCTTTATTCAATACAATGTTTGACATTTTCAATCGAACAAAAAACGAATCAAATCAACCAAGTGTTATTAATTTAGTAGTTATATACGGACACACGCTTAATG
>NW_008755853.1:0-1130 GCF_000715545.1 Opisthorchis viverrini | reverse complement strand
TTTTTTCGAATATGAAGGTTGTTCTCTGGACATCAACGCAGTTTAAAAGTGAGTTCTCATTTCAATATAAAAGATTCTATTATCAAAAAACCCCTTCTTTACTTATTGACCCGAATCGATATATTTTATCCAACACGGGCAGAAAAACATACTGTAATGGAATACAAAAAGAGAAAAGTTGGGAACAACAAGTTCTCTGCGTACGATTCACTCAAGTTACCATATTTGGGACCAGGCCATCTTACCGTGAAAAATGCCCGTATTTTTTCGAAACTGTTCTGTTTGCCGATTGGCGAAGCCTAGTCATTGTTAGGACTGATCGGAAGCTCCAGCATGAGTTCGTTGAACTCGTGAGACATTGGTTTGAAATCTGGATACCATTTTCCAGTTGATGTCATCTGACCCTTAAAAGAGGGGAGCAAGTTACATTTGCTTCATCGGTGGTCTGGATGCAATTTGAACTCTCCAACATCTCGTTTGATCTGGTAGCTCAGGAATTCATGTAATTTGTAATCATGTTCGACTAAATTTGTGTCACATGATCCAGTGCTGCCTGGTCAATCAAGTGACACCCTTCGGAGAGAGACCATTGCGAATAGTAAGACTCCATGTTTTCAGAAGTGGGTCACCAACACTCTTGTGGCCTGATATCCACCATGTGCCTGAAAAGAGCCTTAAAGGTTAATCTCCATCCTTCAAGTGTGAAAAGGCCATCTGATGCGTTGAATCGCTAGAAATGGGACTAATCTTATTCACGTGGAGCACCGGTAATGATGGCTTATGGCTGGGAGCCTTTTACTTATTCCAGTAAGAAACGATTGCTCAATGATGTAACAGCCAGGCTGTGCAACCAGGCACGTGTTTGAGATGTTGGCTGGGTTTCTGTCATCCAATGTCAGAACTTTCCTCGACAGTAAGGCCAACGGCGCGACTGCCGTCCATCTAATCCATACGGAACATAAGGTCAGTCCGGTTGAGTCGTTTGATGTGGTGATGTCATCCATACATCGTTGCCCGCCAAAACGCATTCACAGACTGAAGCTATTAGGTGACATCAAACATACCTGAGTATTAAAATAGAGGCCTGAATGTTATGGCAGAAGCTTCGAGATGCATGAATACTTGACGGG
>NW_008755852.1:0-1130 GCF_000715545.1 Opisthorchis viverrini | reverse complement strand
CAGTTGTCGTACAGTACCTGACCGCTACCTAATACTGCATATCCACGAATTTGCACTGCAATTACAGGGCAAGACTGCTTTCTCCAAAATCGACCTCGTCCGAGCGTATTACCATATACCGCTTGGCACCGACGACAGCCCCAAAACGGCGATTAGCACACCTTTTGGTCTATTCGAATTCACACGCATGCCCATTGGTCTTCGGAACGCCGCTCAGACGTTCCAACGCTTCATAGATCAGGTACTGCGTGGTCTAGACCACGCTTTCGCTTAAATTGCCGACGTGTTGGTGGCAAGCAAGACGATCGAAGAACACAAACTACACTTGCAAGCCGTCTTCGAACGTTTTCAACAATATGGCATCACTATCAATCCAGATAAGTGCGTTTTCGCAGCACACCAGCTTGACTGTCTCGGCCATCGCATTAACTCCGAAGGAATCCTGTCGCTGCCGGATAAAACCACTGCCATTTCGGACTACCCCTTACCTCAGTCAACACGAAGCCTGCGGCGATTTTTGGGAATGGTCAACTTTTACGGCAGATTCATCCCACATTGCTCAGAGATCCTCGCACCGCTAACCGACCTGTTCAAAGCAAACAAAAAACGGTTACAATTCAATGACCAAGCTACCACTGCCTTCAACACTATTAAAACCGCTCTTTCGGAAGTCACCACCCTGGGTCATTTGAACCCCAGTCTTGATTGCCGACTCATACTAGAAACGAAAGCATCACAGACCGCTGTTGGTGCGGTCCTTCAGCAGGTANTCACAACAACAGTCACTCAGCAAAAGTCTCAAATTCAGATCCGACCCAACGAGTGGGCGGTAGCGGTTGTATTTTAGTGTAACAAACATTTTTACAGCGATGTGACTGATAATGATGAGGAACAAGATGATATTAAGCATAAAAAAGAGCAGTTTGCACGTGCTACAATATTGCGACATGAACTTATTATTTTCTGATATCATCTCAAAGCAACAACGACTAGTCAATGATGAACATCTCACGGATAAACGGCCCGCACAAGAACGCATCTGATTTCTTGAGGCTGAACTGAATCCATTCAACTTCATCTTTGTTCATAACATTCACCACCGATCACACAAGAAGAAGCCATACAGACTG
>NW_008755851.1:0-1131 GCF_000715545.1 Opisthorchis viverrini | reverse complement strand
GGCCCGCAAAATTCGCCCGATGTTTCGTATCAGCCTCTCCCAAATACCTCCACGATGATTGGCTTTCGCTACTGAGAATACCTAGTCGCATTCGTGCTATAGTAGCTTGGTCGCCAACTTATCTTGATCCCATCTACGAAGACATTCCTTCACATCAGCTTCGGCCCCTTTAAAATTGGTACCGTTGTCACTATATAGCTTTAATGGACTACCTCGTCTAGCGACAAATATCGAGAACGCGCACAGGAACGAATTCGTGCCCAAGTTATGGGCCACCTCGATATGAACGGCACGCATAGTCATGCAAGTGAATACACAGCCATATCGCTTCTCGGTACCACGTCCTCGTTTGACTAACAGAGGCCCAAAGTGGTCCGCCCCGGTGAAGGCGAATGGTCTACGGTTGCAGTTGGTTCGTTCAGTTGGAAGAGGGCCATCACTTGGTAGCAAGGCGGCGAAAACCATCGACGGCAGTGATAACAAGACGGCGGCTTGTCCCTGCACAACCCAGTATCTGTTGCTCACAGCTGCCAGCACTTGCCCAACGCCCACATGTCCGTTGCTTTCTTAGTGATTTTATGATATGTGTGATGACGAAATGTTTCCGTTGGCAGTATAATAGGGTGCTTAGTCTCGAAAGGTAAAGCAGCCCATCGGAGGTGAACTCCTACGCGAAGTATACCGTGATCTTAGGGAGGATTCAACTTTCGAAGCGGACTGGCGGACGAGACTAATGTACGCTTTCCTCCGTCTTAGTGGAGCTCGTCTGGGAACGCGGCCTGGCCTGCTGAACTAACTTTGAAACGTAAATTGACGACTTCATTATCTCTTGTTGAGTCAGATGACGAACAGGGTCGGTCGTGGACCTGGATTTTTTTCCGAATAGATTGCAAATCCGTCTGAGCCCCGTAATGGCCCTCAAGAGCTTCATCCAACTGCCATAGTGACTAAACTTATCCAACCAAGATACGGTCGACTGTACGTAAGCAACTGTGCAATTCTGGGTTTCCTTCATCATTTCTGGAGGAAGCTCAGCCTGTAGACTTGGTTTTGCTGGCCATGACTTTCTACGAGCAAGAAAGGCGGTCCTCGGACCCATGGGCTTCGCCCTAAATCTGTTGGAGACACACC
>NW_008755850.1:0-1131 GCF_000715545.1 Opisthorchis viverrini | reverse complement strand
TATCTCGAATATCGTACCAAACGAAACATCAGGTGACTATGTGCAGCACATTCAAGTGAACATTATCACAAACAAGAGATTCTGTTGAGTCTGGCGTGGAAGCCAAATTGATTCGCAAATTTATACATTTTTCAGACGTCTATACAATGTTTTGTGACTCAAGGTCACCTCATTTTAAAACGGATGTAGCATAGAACAGCGCGGAGAATAGTGATTTCAGACATTCCTAACCGCATAAACTCCCATTTGACACGAAGTTTCGGGGGACTTATCCCTCTTTCCTTATCAAAGGCTACGGCTGTAGCGAGGTAAATTTCCTATGAAATAAGGTGAGACGTGTATCATCCTAAAGATATGGAGCATACACTACAAAACAAGATATTTCCTGATTAACGGTGGACTCGATGAGGATTTATTTTGTGAGAATGACGTTTCATTAATTTCTATATCAAAATTCAGTGAACTCATCGTAGAGGTACCGCTTGCTGAGTGGTTTACAAACATCTACTAATATTCAGCATGTTCTGCGTAGCACAATTGCTCAATCGTCAAGTCATGAATAGGCAAGTTCGCATGCTTTGTTGTGAGTTGGTTCGTTGAACTAGGCAATTTAATTGCAAATGTTCTAGCTCTAATCACGGCGATTCGAAAATTGCGCGTCTGCGGGGGTCTCCTGTGGATATATGGTACTCCTCAACGAATCCAGCCAACCAGCCGTTGAACTTGCTCTGACTTATGTACCACTAAGTTCCGAAAACCAACGTGTTAACGGGCTGCTCAAGGAGAGCCGACCATCAGACTGACAAGGAAATAAGCAGAAAAAACTTTGAAAGCATATCAACAAATGTCATAGCGTGAAGTCTAGAGAGTTCGAAGAGGGTTAGAGGACATTCACACACCTATTGATGTAGCCTCGAGCAAGACAGTCGAGTTCAAAGGCCACGTGGTCAGTGATCAGTCAGGGTACAAAATAACATGCCAATGGCCTCATTGAACGACCAACCAAAACCGAAGGTCGGTCTCAACTAGCGACACTTATACTAACACACACGCACTACTGAACACATGGGTGCTTTCAACACCTTGAAAGCATACTCAGAGTCACCTTGCCCGTCGATGCGAAATTTGCAA
>NW_008755849.1:0-1131 GCF_000715545.1 Opisthorchis viverrini | reverse complement strand
GTGACGAGGCCCTAATTTTGTTTTGAGGTTACCTGCCGATGTTAGTTCCTTGTGACGAGCAGATGTTGCCCGTTAAACCAATGCAAGAAAACAAAGTTATCAGTCCCAAACGCTGTGCTTTCAAAAGCACGGTCATTACTTGAGTGGAAAGAGGAGTAAGAAAATGCTTGTGAAAGGGAGAAGGAAATGTCTGCAGTAGCCTGCTTTTGCCCACCCGCCCTGCTGTATGTAGCAAGTAAGGCGACTTGGCTGATGGCACCAGCGATAACCGTTGTGACAACAGTTTGTTTGTGTGCATTTGCGGTTGTACGTGTGCTGAAATACTGTCAGGGCGCCCACACCTACACAAACAGACCTTTGGGGTCCTCAGCCAGTGCCTTGGCTCAAAAACCAAACCGAAATGCAGTGGTTTCCGGCGAGAAATTCAAATACTCTACCATTTCTGCAGAACAAGTCGCCACGTCCCAACACATACTCAATAAACGGATAGTTCTGTCCGCTTGTGGGCAGCAAGACCACAACCTTAGTATTATTCATACATGAGGTCATTCTGTACCTCATTATGGCTGCATTCAGTTCACGATTTTCCTCTCAAAACCCTGACTAGATTCCAACGCTGGTCGGTCCATTCAAAGTGGGAAGTTTTGTGTTGAGCTAGAATTTTGTTACGCTGAATGGACCACATTCGGTCGAAGGAAGTGTTCCATTCATTACACCCTTGCGTTTCATACAAGACAATCTCGGCGTAAAGACATGCGGGATGCAATTTTCCAATTCGGTATGATGAAGTAACAACACACCGGATACATGGATAATGTGCTGAATGCGAGTAACCGCTGTAGCATCCCATCGCAATTGGCAATTGGCAAATAGCAATTATTGATACGTCCAGTGAAAACATAACACAACATGACAAGTCTTTCAAGCAAACCGAGTCTCCGAGCAGGGGCACGAGTAAGTCGACGTCGTACAAGATATGGCTGTAATTCTTCTGAGTAAACTCAGTTTTCCACGAAGATTCATGGTAAGTATCGAATTAGAGACTTCTCATAAATGATCTCGTGACATATTCTTTAATAGTTCGAATTTTTTACCTGTTGAGGACGTAGAATCACAACGTTCCCATTTGAC
>NW_008755848.1:0-1131 GCF_000715545.1 Opisthorchis viverrini | reverse complement strand
CAGCATACAGCTAACGAGACATAATGGTGGTGCTTGATTCGTCAAATCACCCCGATTGGAACCATATCCCATCAGCGTGCCTCCCAAGAACTACCTTCAGTCAAGCTGCTTTTCTGTCGCACAAACCAGCAGGGTCAGATTGGAAAAGTCCACGTGTACTTGCTATCTATAGGCATGAGTCCATTCCTGCCCAATGTCTTCTACACCTTAACTGCCAAGAGACTATCCTGTCCAGTAAAACGTTTGCGCTGGGCGTCCACCATTGTGGGAGTGTAGAAGCATGGTGACCTGGTGGCATATATTGATCATGTTCGACCAACCGACTCAAGCTATTTTGGTGGAACTGGTGAAACGTCTCGAAAACTTTCGACGCGCTCGTTAAACGACTCTACGTATGGTTTGTACTATTTATTGATCAAATGAGGAGCCGTTCGTCCCAATCTTGCGTTGGCGGTGTTGCGACGCTATCCTCCACATATTCTCCTTTAGGTTAGTGAGGATTGTGCAAATACTACGAGCACACACGACACGGACATTGAGTATTCCTATGATGCAGCTATATTCAACCCTTTTGAAGTTCATTATGCCCCACTGTCGCATACATCCCACGTAATCTCACAACCCCTGATCTGTTCGCTGCTTGTTTTGTCATTTGCTAAAAGTAATTCCCCGTTGTCCTATGGCAAATTTGTGAAGGATAGAATATCGCCCTTCTAAGTTCAGAAATACCACTTTTCTTCAGATTTCATATTTGAACAACCACGGCACAGGTCTTGTTCTCAACTTGACCAAACTGAGCGAAAACCCCCGCACCCAACTGCTAACCCTGTTCTTCTTACATTTCTCATTCTTCATTCTATCACGATTACCAGGGTGAATTTTATGCGGAATCAAGTCCTCAGTCCCACATCTTAAATTGTTCAACCTTCCTCTTCACTT
This sequence comes from Opisthorchis viverrini, assembly GCF_000715545.1. Classification (NCBI taxonomy): domain Eukaryota; kingdom Metazoa; phylum Platyhelminthes; class Trematoda; order Opisthorchiida; family Opisthorchiidae; genus Opisthorchis; species Opisthorchis viverrini. The sequence continues at coordinate 192 of NW_008755848.1, read as the reverse complement.
CCAGTCGCTCATATCCCGTTTAAATCCTTTCATTCTGGACTGCCGAGGATTCCAAATGATGCCAAGGATCCAGAGGTGTGTCACCCTGAGTAACAGTGACCGCGAGGCTGTAAGTACCACACAGTGTACATCACTAAAAACTATCAGTTAGTATTACGAGGTGGAAAAGAAAGAAAGCGTTCAGCTGTAACA
>NW_008755847.1:0-1131 GCF_000715545.1 Opisthorchis viverrini | reverse complement strand
AGAAGTGTTGTGCGCAAGACTAGTGGACATAGTTGAATTTGTGAGCCAGAGCTTTGTTCGATCGTCTTCTTGAAATGATCCTGATGCATGTTCCGTTCTGCCCGTTATTAGATTTGAGCAGTTTGAATTTCGGGACACCTCTCATGCAAACTGCTGTTGTTTGGTGTCCGGATAAATTACCAACCATGACGGTTATTCGCGCACCACCAACTATGTCGCCCAAGCGATCAATGGTTCGAATAACATGGATAAGGCAGAAATATCTCGTTTCTTTGTCTCGTAGGTTTGATCTCACCTACTGGCGCCGTAAATGAGCGTGAAAAACAGTTTGATGCAAACATTTAGTTCACCGGAATCGACCCGTTCATGTTTCCTCCTGGTAAAATAAAAACAGGATAGATATGGATAGTTTTTGTTGTGGTAACCATAGTTCTTATAAAACCGTTTCATTTTTCATACATGCCCCTAATGCGTCATGATTTTCCAAGCGAGTAGATTGGCCTGACATGGATTTTCGTTTCTCTCCCGGGTTCAGTCAGCTACTCACATTGCAAACAGCTGACTGCTTTACTGCAGTGAGTTGGGTCATAACCAGAATGAAGTAATTTCTATCAGTCTCTCAAAAACTCTGGCCACCGAAATCCAGTCCACGAGGACTGTTCATCGCAACCTCTCAGAAATAATCAATTCTGATGTCACCCCTCAACTAGTCTGTCGGACAGCCGTGATCTGGCACGCATTTCTTGGATGTTCTTGGTCAATGACTAATATCAAAAATGGTACCGGATATACTTGGATCCAAGAATCAAACTACACGTAGAAGAATCTGTAGCTGAATCTCCCAAGTTTCCTTCAATCGTCGATTTTCCAACGGCAATACATCATGAATTTCAAAGTCCAGGTTACCTTGAATATACGCTTCTGAATATCACCAGTTCAACCGTGTGAATCCTGTGGGGCAGCGTGCATTAGGCATCAGGGAAAATCCCCCCATTGCAACCATTTGTGTAAATGTGTCGTCAAATTTCCAAGTGAGCAATCATCAATCCCAATGTTTGCCATTTCTGCCCATTCTATACACCTATTCCTATCACCTTGACAACAGTTGTCTGTTTCAAAATGACTTTCGCC
>NW_008755846.1:0-1131 GCF_000715545.1 Opisthorchis viverrini | reverse complement strand
AAAAAACACAGTTCATCACATGAGTATTTAGGGAGCCCTGGAAGGATGGAAAAACGTCTATACGTTTCTCCTCTCAGTGTATCAGGGGCACGGACAAACCGACCAGAAACAACATATGACTGTGTTGAAATAACTAAGGCATTACCACCGGATTTATTACACAGCTAATCAACCTCAAACCCTACTAGTACGCTTAAAACTAAGACTCTGGTGTTTCACTGAATCTACCCGGAATGATTCGCAAGAATTTGTGATCATCTCATGGATCGTCAGACTAGCGTAACAGGGATTTAGACATACATGGTAATTCCATCATCCCCTCAAACGGACAGTTCACGAGACTGTCCACAGGTTGTGTTATCCCCTTCGTAGATCGGTGTGAATTCAAAGGGCTTTTTGGAGAAGTAAATTTTCCTCTTGGTAACACTATCAGGGTAATATTGTGTACTTTTAACTCTGAAAGCCAAACGATAACAGTCTAGCAACGTATACGATTCCGCTGAAATATATTCATCAAAGCCTTGAAACACATTTAGTTTCAAGCGGTATGGCTTGAAACATGCTTGGTAAACCTACGTCATGATGTTTTACAAATCTTGGCAATGAACTCACGGCATGGGAATGGGAGAACTTGTTTATATTCAGTCGATTGTGAAACGAGAGTTCAGTTTTTGCTCGCATTGTACTGGATGTATCGCAATTTACATGGAAAGCTTTGATTTCCTTCACGTGTCCCCAAACTCTACTTAAGAGGAAAGGAGAGTGGCACTCTTGTTTACCACAATCCCTTTGAGGGTTCTTCATTCAGTTCACTTGTGAAACAGTTTATATGAAGGATTTCACTAATCAGTAAGCCTTGAGCTCATTGAGTGTGTGGTTGGGTATATAAGGTGATTAGAATCGATGACGTCTACATCGGCGATGGTGTTTACGTAAGAAAACCACTGTCTAAAACCACTGTCTATCATTGTTGTTTCGGGCGAGCACGTAGCTGACATCACCCGCACTTAATAACTCCTTGTTTGCTGACAGTTAGAGGAAAGTTGAAAATGTGAAAATTAAGTTTCGTCTCCTAAGTGAAGTCAGTCTACGTTTTCCGAGTAGTTTGGTAACAATCGGTAGGTTTATTGC
>NW_008755845.1:0-1131 GCF_000715545.1 Opisthorchis viverrini | reverse complement strand
CCCCGCCAGTCATGCTTTGGTTCTTACTGTGACCCTATGCTCAATCCTGGCAGCATGCAATTATTATTCCTAAACTGGTCAACCCTGCGCTTTGGATATAAACTTTTCGTTGCTTTTCTTTCCATATGTGTATAACTCGGAGGTTCAGGTCATACAGCAAGTTCTTAAACGAATGAGGATAGGCGTGTTCATCGGATTTCCACCGGACATGTGATCAATGGTGGAGAGGATCGGGCTGATTTCGGACAAACTTTCGTCTCTTCTGTGGGGATCCAGGTGGTCTCTGGATTCTCATCTAGGGTGGAAGCGCCAGCGTGGTTAACACAAGGTTCTAATTTGGGGCAGACGGCACAACCGCCGCTCCCTGAATTTTCTGCAGTCACAATCAGGAATTGAATTGGCCGCCTCTGAAGTTCTGTCTGTGAGCCATTTTCTAGGCGCACAAACCATTGTTGCTCATGCAATGGTGCTAATAACGCGAACATTATGGACTTTTGGCAGGAACGAGCGGGCACTGAACAACATTATTTACAAGTTCATTGACGAGCAGACGGTATCATGTAGGGATCTACTAAAGTCGCCCACGGTGGAGGCCGGTAGTGTGGGGACTCCGTAAGTTGAGATGTGCAAGCGGTTAACTGAAATGTTACTGGACAGTAGTGGGTAAGAATTGCACAGGAGCTTAGTTTGACTGAGTCGAAAACGCATCGGCACTTGTGAATAACTGGTTTAGGGTGCCTCATGAGTGATGCGTGACAGGCGCAAACCTGACTGAAGAAGGGTCTGGGGTGTGTCACGTCTATGCGTGCTGGCATCTTTTTAAGACCTAGAAGTTCTCTAGATCTGACCAGCGACTGTTTTCGCCAATGACGAGACCAATGTATGGTTTTGACTATATAAAGAAGTTACGTTTTGTAAACACACTATGAAGCCACAATTCTACATACGACGGAGCACGCAAACAAAAAACACCCGAATTTGTCGAGATCAAAACCACTGGTGATTCGTTCGTCCAAATAGTTGGCAACGACTTGGTATTCTTGGGCAACGTTTTTATAACCTGTTGAAAAGTGCTTGGCACTATCTTGACTCTGAGCGGAAGAATACCTAGGGGCTTATTGGTGAAAAAAA
>NW_008755844.1:0-1132 GCF_000715545.1 Opisthorchis viverrini | reverse complement strand
TAGGCTTGGGCAAACTGGTAGTATCCCAGTCCTTGTGTTTCGTTTGGTTGGCATGGCAGCTAGGCATAGAAAGCGTGTTATGGCAGAACGATCATCTTATTCATCTTACTCATAGAGTTATGAATATTTTCTTGAAAAAATCCAGCTTATTTTGATTACTGGCTGAATTGTACGGTAATCAGTGAGAATCAGAAGTAGTATTTGACTATCCGTAAACCGGTCAACACGTTCCTTAAATTTTTCAGTTCTTGGGGTCTTTCTTATGGGTAAATAAGTCCCTCGACTTCCTGCATATCTGTCTGAAGCGACAAGATGTTTTTGCTGTGAAGCACCATTACTAGTTGCGCACCATCTCAGTCAATCAACCAAACAACCAATCAGTCAAACAGTCATTCACTCATTCAACCAATTAATCAACATACCAACCAATCACTTGACCGATCGATAAATTATTCAACCAGTCATTTAGGTAACCAAACAAGCACGCGAATAATCGGTCAGTCAATCACTCAACCAGTCTATCTATTAGTATATCCGTCTGTCTATTTTGCGAGTTTCTTCCTGCAAAGTTACAATGTGTTGATTGACATCTCGGATGAACTTAACTGTTCGCTGTTCAGCAAGAAAGTCGAGAACTTTCCAGCGAGTGCCCTAATGATTCCTACATGAGCTCGTCCGCCTCCTCAGGATTTCACCTGAAATATGTTGACACTGGTTGGACCACTGCGTCTGTGCTTAACCTGTCATTTGCATGATACCTAGCTGCTAATAGGCGTGTGGAAGATTGATGACACGTACAGGATGTGGGTTTTTCATATAGTCGTCGATTCATTGGAGTATAACGGTGCAAACCAAGCTAAGCTCTTGGCTAAATGATGAAGTAGGTGATTTCTCTAGTGATCATGAGTAACTCAACAACCAGTAAAGTAGCAATAGCACTCACATGTTTCATCCATACCTTATCACAATGAGGCCAGATGTTGAGTTGGGTAAATCAGTCACTTAGCCAGAATTTATGCATTACAGAAAGTGGTACCCTGAAGTAAAAATAGCATGAGGTTATACGACGGGAAGCTGATCATGCCTCCAGATTAATTAGTTTAACCTGAAGGTCACATTGCCAGCCACGTAC
>NW_008755843.1:0-1132 GCF_000715545.1 Opisthorchis viverrini | reverse complement strand
ATTAGGTTACCGGAGACTCTGCAGGTTCACACTAGAATGCTTGTGACGGGGCGAAGAGCGATAAGCAAGGAAAGCTTGGCTCTCAGACCCAACGCGATTGGGACTTTCCGGGACCATAACAAGTTACAACCGTTTTGGTGTTCGACTGACGATAGCTACAAAGCAGATGGATTCCACACTGATTTGCTCAGGTTACCAAGTGTGACAAATTCAGGGTGATGGCAACGGCCCATGAAATTTTTACCAGCCAGACATTCAGTACCCCAACGACTATCACAGTTTTATTTAAACTGGTACATCATTGCATTCACTTACCCGGAAGGCACCGTGAAAAAAATCCTAGCCATCTGGCGGACTTCTTGTTAGGCAGAATTCCGCATGGCCAGCAGTCAATTATGATCCAGCAAACGCCGACTGGCGGTTGCCAATGGCGCACCCAGAAGGCACCCGAATTTCCAGAAGGTTGTCGCAGCCTACACTTTACGAGCTCTGCAGGTATTTTTGACCTGGTTTTGGGCATTAATACACGTTTTGCACCTTCCGTGGTTGTATTAACGGCACTGCCAGCTTGAAAGGTTCAGACCGTGAACTAAACTGAGAAAACACGGTTTTACGCTTCCCTTCACGGATCCTCCATTCTTTTGAGACCCACTCCATTGTTCTCTTGATCGCATCTTCCTGGGGTAATGAGAAATCGCGCACCTGTTTTATTTTGTCCCCAAAGTTGCATCGACATGCTCGCAACGGAGCCACGAGTATTAACGTCAATTCCCTCAACGGAAAAGTACGTATTCATGAATGCGGGATGAAGGTAAAATAGCTACCGGACTAGAATGGCAACATCTTTGGGGACTTATTTCTGAGTACCCACTGAAGAGGTGAAAGCCCTTACTTTTGACCACAAAAGAACGATAGTCTACAACGTCGCTTGGAAGAACAGCATGGGTGAAGTCTGTGTGGTTGACCCTAAAAGACTGCCCCCTGACCACTTCCCGATTGGCTGAAAACGTCGAAACAGTTGGTCCGGGAACGCTAAAAACCACTCAGTTTCTGTACATTAAACTTGGATGAGTACTTGAAAGTACGGGCAACACAAAATGACTGTGGAACCCTTCCCCGTCCGGTTTTTTTT
>NW_008755842.1:0-1132 GCF_000715545.1 Opisthorchis viverrini | reverse complement strand
TTTTTTGTTTTCCTAAAACTTTAATGGATTAATGATTTTCTAAAGTCTTTCGAAAAACCTCCTCGTTTAGCACCTCGATCCATTCTCAGATGATTATGACTAGTAAGCAATTTCTTTGCTTGATTTTGTGCGCCGGTTGATTTTACATTGGAGACTGTCAAGTGCCACCTGTTAATGGTCGAGATGCATAATTATTGTTTTTGAACTATAATTCGGCCAGGCGAAGGAGTGAATTAATGCTAGCTGGAAATGTTGCGGAAAACATAAGAGACGAATCAGAATAAATGGGAATGCTTTTACATCTACCCATGTGAATACCCACGCTACTGATGAGGCATGCGAGTAATATATGGTCATGGTGGTTTAAAGCATCACTCTATATATCTTATCAAAGGTGGCCACGGCGTTTGACTGTTTTTGTTCATTTATGCCAAATTTTCGGACAACATCTGGGAAAGACAAAGGACCCGATTGGGAATGTCAACTTCCTTAGAGAAACCTTAGGAATATGGTTTGTGGTTTCATGCCTACTAGCTTGTAACCAGTCTGTTAGCGATCAACAGTAAGCAGCTTTGCATCCAGTCACGCAGGAAGTCAGTGGTTCTACTGCAAAAGAGAGGGTACACCAGCTCACGGAAAATATGCAACAGCTATCAAACCGACTCAGGTATCCGGGCGAAATATATATGCATGACACATTTCACTTTGCTCACCTAACCAAAACCTGATATCTTCAGGAGAAAAAGCTGTTTCGACTGGTATATATTCCTCTCCACCAGTTAAATTGTATTTGAAAAATTTGCGGATATTTGAATGATTTCATTAAAGCCTTTCCACTTCTGTTTACACTCAGACCCGCAAAGATTGAGCAATTTACGTTCAGCGGTGACTGCCAACTGATAGGCGTACTTAATAGTTGTTGGTTCACTGCTCGAATTTGTATTAACAGACAAGCGTTAATGAAATTACGCTGAGATATTTACACTCTGCTGGCTTTCTTTCCTGGTGTGCATACTTGACTCTGCAAGCTAACAGGCATTTTCGTCAGACGAGCGCTGGTCTTCCAACATTTCAAAGAATTGATCGTCTCAAACCGCTTCAAAAAACCTTTGGGTTTAGCACTTGGTAATTC
>NW_008755841.1:0-1132 GCF_000715545.1 Opisthorchis viverrini | reverse complement strand
CGTTTATGACTTTTTGGACCAGAACAGCTACTTGGTGGCTACTTACTTAAAGGGCTATTCGCCATGGTCAAGTGGTACCTGGAACAGCTTGGGGTGAAATAGTGCAATGTCGATGACACTGTTATTTACGGTTCATTTAGTCTATTGCAGTTTATTAAGGTTACACACGTAATGGAATGTAAATGGTGTATAGTTGAGAGTTTTCAAGGCATCCTTGTTTTAACGTTAAGTCCCAAAAGGGAGAGCTATGGATTTAGTGACTAATCATGTGACGTTTGAAGTACAACTACTAATTGGCATAAAAGCCATCTAAGCAAACCCACAACTCGTAGCAAAATTTACTTCATCTCTCTACTGGAGTGCCATTATTCATCTGATATGATCGCAGCAAAGAACAGTTAAATTGTAATGTTGCCTGTTCATTTGATCTAGAGTATAGTCTGTTGCCTGTGTGCTAAATGCAGACTTGGATACATTTGGTATTTCTATTTCGGAATGGCATAATTGCAGAAAGAACATAAAATTCAACCCTGTCATATGTCGTAGTAACTAAACTGAGATATTGAGAAATATGATCCTCTCTGTCTGATATGCAGCTGAAATTCGTATTTTAAGCTTTAGATAGTGAGTTTTACCTCGGTCTGTCGCTCATGCTCAAGCACAGAAAACCGACTTCTTGGCGAGTATGCCTATTTTGCGACAGTAGAGTGCAAACTATTCGACAGAGCTCCTTCAGTGTTAGCTCAGAGCTGATGGAGACCCGTGAGAGGAAGGCCTATTAAGAAACAAGCTCTGTGCTCGACAGAGTAATCCAGCCCGAACGTTTTAACAAACGAACTTGTACTGGACTACATAGGGAATAATTGCCTTCATTTATCGGACTGACGTATGCCGCTGCGAAATTTATTGGCTTTAATCTCTTTGTACCACAATCGACTCGATGTACAACCACTCCGTAAAAACAAATATTGACAAATTTGGAAATTGGAAAACAAAAATGATGGAATTTCTCACTCTCACTTTACTCAATTCAACCAATTTGGAGGCGCATTTTGAGGGCTCCAAGTCATCTATCGGACGAACGTCCATTCCATTTTTGTGCTAGCAACTTGGATCCATTAAACCACGTGTT
>NW_008755840.1:0-1132 GCF_000715545.1 Opisthorchis viverrini | reverse complement strand
AGTCAAAATGGCATTTCCCCATTCTCTAGAACATACACACATGGAATCACCCTTGGATAGTTTGCTGGGTGGATAGTGAAAAACGCTGACTGCACCCACTACACTTACCGCATCTTTCAGAACTCCTTTTTGGGCGATTACTGCACGGAAAATGGAGCTTCCATCTGATGCGCTAACCTTGATTAAAAAAGTACGCCAAAAATGAAATCAGTGGGAGAAAGCTGAACCACCTGTTAGCAGCCCACTTCATTCAGTCTGAAATCGGGGCAACTTGTGCCTCATTCACTTTAACCGCCGCCTTGACCCTCATGAGGAGATAAGTCGGCATTGTATTCATGTTGCTGTAAACTTTAACATGCAGGTCATTTACGTCTACGAAATGTTGTCGCTCAAAGATCACTGTCATTGACTTCAACCCCCACTATGGTGCGAGTCATTACCTTACAGCTAGATATGATACTATCGAGTGAAGTCAGAAAAAGCAGTCCCTAAGTGACGTACTCAAACAGCCAAGAAATAGCGTATTTCTGGAAGTATGCACTGCCAACTTCATTGTTCCCTGAATATACCTAGTGTTTAACGAAAGTCCGGGTGAAAAATTGTCATTGGCGTTTCACATTGCCGTTGAGATCGTGGACACCCTTCCGCTATACATATCATCTGAAACGGACCTACCCGTTTCTACGTCAATTAGATGAACTCACAATTTTTTATTCATGAAACTAAATTTTCACCTTTGCTGTGCTGAAAAAATGTGATAACAGGTGGCTTTGTTCCAAAAGAAGACACTTTTGGGGATTAAAACCGTTTGGCCACAAACTAAACCGGACCCAACCGGTTGGTTTTGTTGACCATCTAGAACAAGGCATACTTTTGCGAGTTTATTCAGTGTAGAAGGCTTTTTAGTCTGGACCGAAATAGTGAAGTGTGGGCTTCACCATCACAATTTTACAATTTTATGGGTAGCTCTGTGTAGCTTTGCACATAATCTTCTATTTTCTTACTGGAGAATAGTCGCACGGAACCTCGTATGATGTGTACTCGACGCTTTCAGACGCTATGGAACTCACCGTTTTCGTTTAACCTTCAAAATGCTTGATGAATCAACAATATCTCCTTCCACGCTTTTTTT
>NW_008755839.1:0-1132 GCF_000715545.1 Opisthorchis viverrini | reverse complement strand
GCCTCAGTTGTCTTCAAATCGGGACTTGGCACAAGGGTCCAACGATGGAATTCAAGTTTAACTCATTGGAATGATTGATGTGGATATTGAGTTCAGTCTTTCGACCAGCTCATGGAACTTACCCGAACATCTGTAGAAAAGAGACCTGAATAAAAATCAGGTCCACTGATCCTAGTCCCCACTCCTCATAACTTCACCAGAAATGTATACTGACATCAGAATTTACAAAGTCATTACAGTAAATCAAACCCCTCAATTGTGGATTCCTCCCGTGAGTCAACGGTGATCAGAAGTTATTTTATTTTTGGTTCTGACTACTCATGAGTAGAGTGACCTGCGCCTGTTTACCATAACCCCATTACGGACATTGTTAAGGGTCGTTTTAAAGACACTGGCTGAAAGCGGTATGATATAGGAAATCCTGTTGGACAAAACCTGACAGATGTCCCCAGGACCTAACTGGAGAAAATTGCAGAAACCGTAAACCGAACTGTTATTCCTCACAAAAGATGTTCGGATAGTGGGATACTCTCGTTTGCACATCAATCTGGGTTTATTTGGAGACCCAGCTTGGTTCAAACTGTCCCTATCATTTATGATAAGCCCCAAAAACAGCGAAAGCGGTCGTGGTCGTCAGAGTTCCAAAAAACTTGTGAGCTGTTTTCTCCAAAAAAATATGCTGCATTATCTTACATGCTGTACCAACTGAAAAGTGGGACGGCCTTTGTGCGACACCTTCATTTGAGGACCATCATAACCGGGAAATTTAAACGGATCCAGTTGATTCTCCCTTTCAAACCGAATTTGCCTGCAGATGAATGTTTCGCAAATGAAGTTTTACTTATTAAACATGGGAAACCCTGAAGCATTTTGACTAAGAAGAGCTTGAAAAATGATAGCAGCGATATAGCATGTTCCCCGTAACCAGACATATGTGAATTTCATGAAGTAAATGTGGGTGAAATCCGAGCATTCCACTGCTAAGCTGATCGTTTGAAGGAGGAGATCCGAGAACATCAGGATAATAACCATATGTCGGTATGCCTGAGGGTTATCCTTAGACGGCAACCACAACCTTCTCAAAACCCATTTCGCATTGAGAAGGAATATTGGTACTGAATAAGAGCAGCTT
>NW_008755838.1:0-1132 GCF_000715545.1 Opisthorchis viverrini | reverse complement strand
AATTTGGATTCAAGCAGATCATAAGGTTGGCTGAAGGGAAACTCTGGCACTGCGCTCACTTGATGAGCTCCATGAAGAGTGAAACTGGTCATCAGCTACCGAAGGGTTTTCAGCCTGCCTTTGGGTAGCTTCATTCGAGAAAATATTTTATCCACTTTGAACTAGTTGTTGTGCACAGTAATAAGTTATAGTAACGAGCAACCAATTGTCCTGTGATCTTCCCACGGCCACCTAGCAGTCCCTACATTGATCTAATGGAGACTTAAAATATGCTATTATCAATCTATTGCAAAACGATTTTAAGCGATGTACCTGGTAAATCAGGCAGCAACCGAAGTTAATGCAGGGAGTTCACGCGGTTTCGGTGCAAACTTCCCTAGTATGAAGTCTTTCTCATTTCCAGTCTGCTTGAGATACAGTTGCTGGCCATTTATTACTGCGTTCACGGAACAACTGTGATCCCATTACGTTTCCCTCTTCCCACATTCGAGATTTCGGGGACCGGCTTTTATCTGCGTGGAGCATTTTGCCGTATTCAATGAGCTACTCTCTCTGTTTTCAGTAGCTAAAACGCAGCTTATTGTTCTTAAGTTACTTGGTTTCAAGTGTTTGTTTACGACGAACATACAGCGTAATCCATCTCGAGTCGCAGCTTGCATACAGCGCATATTCATCCTGTCCTGACTTATAGACCGATTTCACCCTAGCTAGTTTTTTGTGGTCACAAACGTTTTGTAGTATCCGTGTGGCTAAGGATCTTAAAGGTTAATTCGAGTCATCAGATTATACGTATTTCCCACTCAGTAAACAGTAGGAACAGACGGATGTTGGCCGCAGATCCTGTATTGTGGGCTGATTCTATGAACGATTAATCAGAAATAATCTCGTCGAAAACGGGTAGTATCTAGTAAGTACCAAATGATATACAAACGCACGAATACGGACAGCCAGACAGTGTAAATAGGTCAGAAACAGAGATAATGGTGTGGAACGGTTAATACGTTCGGGAGATAACGGAAACTATCTACAGTTTTCATCTGCTAGCATGTCGAAGTAATTCGTGACACGTTTCAAATCAAAATGCGCCCTCAGTTCGGTTGAAAACAAAATTCAAACGATCACAATCAAGAGA
>NW_008755837.1:0-1132 GCF_000715545.1 Opisthorchis viverrini | reverse complement strand
GCTTCGCACCAGCGCTAAAGTCCACAACAATATCCTCACTTACTCATTGCCGTCGAAATTGGTCAGTTAACCGGTTCTTCGGTGACAAATTTTGGAAAATCTACCGATTAGCCTGTGACTACCGGCCTAATGGTTTAACCCAATATAGATTTCGTTGCGTATGTTAAACCAATGTATACCAAAACGATAGAAACTGTACAGCGGTTTTATTCTAATAAGATATCATCTGCGGCGCATATCCAACTGAACATCTTGAGGCCTAAATCCTACGACATACAGATTGCTAGCATAAGAACAAGCGTTGGACATGGCCCGAAATGCTACACCATTCGTGCGACTAGCTACGTAAATTCGACCATACGTGTTCTGCTAGTGTTTCGGTAGCGCATGGATAATTTGCATATTTCATATTTTTAGATGGTAGAAATTGCCAACGTGTAGTGATTCTCCTAGGTTTTAATGGATACCTCCGGAAAGTGGCGATTAATTGTGTACAGCGGCGACATTTCTCACGATTAGCTTTCATCACTAATTGAAGAAAGCCCGTATGCAGTTTGGAAAGTGCATTAGATATAGTGTTCTCACCCGTCCGGCATGGAGTTGTCGATTATACAGACATCGCCTACTATATATCTTCAAAACTTCTATTACAGAGACCGGATTTACTGACTTTTCAATTGTCTGCCAGCTTTACAACGCTATCTAGAGACTCGGTCAACTGTGCCATTCGAAATGCACAGCGTCTTTGGATAAAAAGTTAACAAACTTTGTGATCAGAAACAACCTTGCTTTCCCACTACTAGACAGGACACAAACAAGTTAAGTGAATGGCATCCAGGTTGTCTGAAACATAAGGCGTGTTCTAGTAGGGGAAATTGTCACAGCATCACCTGATGTTCGTAATCAGTTGGACAGTAAGTGTACCGAATTCTAGGATATCGTGCTCTATCGTAAAGAACATTATTTAGAGAGGGAGCGGGCGAGTGATGTAATCATCTGATTTCAATCCGCGCTTGAGATTTACAACCAGCACCCCATGTCGCGAGACTGTCCGATAAGGTAGATTGTGGTGTTGAGTTTTATTCATAATCTGTAGCACTCAACAGCACTCGGTGATATGTAAAATCTGGCC
>NW_008755836.1:0-1132 GCF_000715545.1 Opisthorchis viverrini | reverse complement strand
GCAGACTGTGGGCGAAATAGCCCGTAGTATGGCGTTCGACTCCAAACATATCCAAGGCACTGCGTGCAAACGTCCGAGTATCGGGGATTGTGAAGCAATGCTTGACATCGAACATGTTAGACTTGACATACATCGGACAGTAGCACTGCACAATAACGGAGCTCCTTTCCAATTCTGCCTCCAGACAATCACTGAATTGGGTAACAAACGCTTTGGTTGAGGCATAGAGAACATGGTATGGTAGTGGCAGCTGTGAGGAGGCTGAAGAAATATTGATAATGGCTGAACCGGTAGTTTGGGACAGCATACGGGGCAGCAAGACGCGCGTCATACACGCTGTGGAAATCGAATTACATGTGATCATTCTTTGGATCTTTGCGGTGGTGAGGGTCGGCTCCAAACCGAATTCTTCCCAATGTTGATTGATCATACCGACGTTGTTGACTAGACAGGCGATTGAAGATAATTTACGAATTCCATCCTCGATACGCTCATAGATGTCATGCTGAACAAAGCGGAGATAAAGTTGGAAAATAAGTATTAAAACGGCAGTCCAATCCAAGAAATGATCTCTCTAAACTAAATGAGAATGGAAAGAAAACAATTAGTAAATAACAGCAATATAGTTTCAGTTGATTTTAATATTAATTTGGTTCGAAGGAAACCATCTCGTGAAAGCTGTGTTATCATCTCATCATATCATATCGTCATTGGAAAAGCTAATCAGAAAAAATCACGGGGTGTGAACAATGTGTTGTACTTTAGAACGGCGATGAACAACATTGCCTATGGTGTGCTCAGCCGCCCGGCTCAAAGATAGCGGGTTTGGAAACCCAATGGAAAAACCGCGGATGTTTTCTAAGCGGGGAACACAGAACCAAGGGGTAGCTTCTCATCTTCCAGGACTATTAGACTGTGTCTCCCAAGTTCAGCTTAACGAGGGAACTGACGAGGCTAACTGTGGGTGACCGCATTTAACGTGCTCGATATGTCTTTGGAGACACCCAGCATTGAGGATCACAATTTTGCAAAAAGTGTTGGATTTGTGTGCATTGTTTTTGTCAACTAAAGGCTGTCCCCAAGGGGTCATTCTCAATAGAACTCACTAAATGTCTTCTGAGCCAAATTGTGT
>NW_008755835.1:0-1132 GCF_000715545.1 Opisthorchis viverrini | reverse complement strand
ACACGGTCTTGACGCTTTTGACCTTTTGGAGACTCCTTGCATACGTTCCACCTCCCAGACTCCTGATTAACCATCCCGGTTGTCCGTTTTGTATTCCAATCTGAACTCCTTTTTCCAAAAATTGTGTGAAATAGAGATCGTACGTGGTTACTGACGGCAACTAAAAACCTGGGGCTAATTTCCGACACACTGATGCGGATTATTGCTTTATCCCTTCGATGCAGTGTTGGTCAACTGTTGCCATGACACCAGATAACAGAGTTTAGCCCTGTTCCTTTTGACCAAAAATTGTACACTGAGATTAGGATACCAGAGTTGGAAAAAACAAAGCTTCAAAATAACTGTCCCCACTGGTGTTATTTTCTGATGATGGGTGTCCATCCCACCATGTCTTGAGCGCTTTTCAAACCGAGTTGGCAACTCACAAATTGTGCACTCTACATTTTCCGTCCAAATGACAAAGCATTTTGTTGGCTTGGACGGAACATGTCAATCGATCATCTGCGCACGTGACCAACTGTTCATTTGGGGTCTACACATTAGCAGACTTCACACAACCACCATCGACAACGGTTCGCTCGATCAAAACGATACAGTGCTGTAGTAAACTACATGTCTGTGGTCTCCGTATTACCAAGTGCATATGCCAAAATAGCACAAGAGAGTGAATAAGCTGGGCACATGGGAATGATACTGAAGTGGAAACCAAGCTCTCTAGAATGCATTCTGCCACACTCATCACCCAGCGTCAGATAAACACTGGCGAAAGAAAAAAGGGAAAAACATGGGGGAGTGTTAGGAGACACATGATGAATCGTTAATGAGAGGAAAAGCGAATAATTCGGAATGATAGAAAGAATCAGCAACCCTGGTAGTCCCTCCTATTTTAAAACGTAATTTGCGTTTGGAATGTGTTTTCTAAGCAATGTTAAGTTTCTTATTTTGTTTTAGTCACGCAATGCCTATTACTCAATCACTGAGATCACGTGACGACGTTAATGAGAACGTGTTAAAAGTAATGGTCTAAGATTAAGAGAGATAAACAAAATGATACCCTTTACAAAAAGTTGACTTTGTGAAGTGAATTCACAATTATCGTCATTCAAAAATAGAATACTGCGATTCCACGAAG
>NW_008755834.1:0-1132 GCF_000715545.1 Opisthorchis viverrini | reverse complement strand
AGAAGTCAAGCGGTAAATCCCACCGACAAGTCAGCCATACGCTTTGACCTAGGCATCGGAGAATGCTGCGAGAACGCCACGAACACGGAGAACGTGAAACTGCCGATCTTCAGCTCCACTCCAAAAATCGGTGACTGTGGAAACAATCGCAAACCAGGGCCTCGACAGCCAAGTCCAAATACCTGACCACAGCGAACCGGAAAGTCCCTCGTACACCCAGTTAGCCAGGCTGTCCGCGTGTGAGTTCGATGTCCGCACAAACGCGAAAGAAAGGCGACTCCAGCCAAAGAGGCCGTACAAGATCCGCCAAACCAACAAAACTGCTGGCTGGCTTCAGGTGCAGTCGTCTGCACAAACGAGCCACATAGAAGGACCATCGCAGGAATTAACTCTCGATGCTTTCACCCAGCGCTCAGGGCCTCACAGAGACACCTTTCCGATAACATACCGCACCAAAATGCCCAAGTAACCGAACAGAAGCAAGTTTGGCCCGAATAAAGGCGAATTTGGTCGTCCCAAGGCAGTTTTGAAAGAGCTACCCGTAGCAGTGGTCGAAATGTTCGCGGACGGAGAGAACA
Organism: Opisthorchis viverrini; assembly: GCF_000715545.1. Lineage (NCBI taxonomy): Eukaryota > Metazoa > Platyhelminthes > Trematoda > Opisthorchiida > Opisthorchiidae > Opisthorchis > Opisthorchis viverrini. Next base: position 554 of record NW_008755834.1, on the reverse strand, counting down.
ATTGGTTCCCCATCGGGAAAAGGCCTGCATAGACGGGCTCCCTCGGGGCGAAAACACTTACAAATAAAAAGCAGCCCTCAGCCATTAGGGCGGGAAGCAGAAAATTACGCCTGAGAAGCCCCTTGGGGCCCTGGATTCAAACTCGATTTACAACTACTAGGTATGTCGACCTCTCTAGTTGCACAACTCTTGGTTCCTCAAATTCAAAGACGGCAGATACATCGTTGCTTGTCCACATTCTGCTCCGGCATTTTCAAAAAACTTTGAGACATTACACAATCAGTCTGCCTTGAATAGCTGTCCACAATCGCACTCACAGAGATACGGCTCACACCAGATATCATTGACAAGGAGACCTCCTCGATAGACGGCCGCTGATTTTTTCGAGCTGACTCGAAACTATGGAGGGCTGCTGAAGGCTCTTCTTTTATCTACATGCATCCATGCCCATCCCGATTATTCTCCCCGATACCACTCCTACATTTTTTGCGACGTAATGTAGATTCGAACGCCGCCACGCGGGTCCCATATCTTTCCTCTCGCTTTGGTCAAGC
>NW_008755833.1:0-1132 GCF_000715545.1 Opisthorchis viverrini | reverse complement strand
GTTCATCGCATTCTTGCTGTTTGGTTTAGTACGACGGCATGACAAAAGAAGACAGCTGGTTGTTGGAGAGCGCCCAAGTTTTACATCCGCTTACACGAAGACGTTATATGTTCTTGTGCAACCACTGGTTTTCCCTGTATAAAGAAGATGGCCGAGTGGAACGAGAGCTACTTGGAGTGCGAAGTGTCGAAACTAGTGAGTGAACAACTATCCGATTAAGAATGATTAAATTTCTTTTAGAATACACTATTCTTGTGGTCACTGGGGATCAGGAAGGATGTGGTACAGACAGCAACGTTTTCGTTACCATTCATGGTCGGACTGGAATTACGCCGCGTATTGAATTAGCACCAGAACTGTTGAGAGAAAATAGCACGAAGCATCTGCCGTTTACCAGAGGAACTAGCAGTACATTCACTGTGCGGGCTCCCAGTGTCGGTGCGTTGACTAAAATTCGAATCAGTCAGAATGCATCGGGACGTTTTCCACACTGGTTCATTGAACGTGTCGTTGTAACGAATTTGGCCCATCCAAAGTGGACTTATTACTTCAATTGTTCCTTTTGGTTGTCCCCATCTTACGCGGATGGAAAGCTCAGTCGACTGGTCAGGGGATTCCGCGAACCAACAGGACTTGGAGGAGGTAAATGAAGAAATAGACTGGAATTAAGGAGCACGCTAAACTAAAAAGTAGTGAGAGCTACCGATGTAAGATATTCACTGAAATATTTGCTGCAAACTATCTGTTACTTATCAAGTCCGATGTTCCACAAACTGCATTGATGTTTGCGATAGAAACAACCTTGAGCCGTGATGGTTGCTATTCACCTTCAAGCTATCACTAGCGGGAGTACGACACAAATCCTATTCCATTTCAGAACCGAAGAGTCATGCATCTGGCGAACAATATGTAAGAAACAAGAGAATAAAATATCTCCCTTTGTAGACATCATCATTGAAGTAAGTGACTTCAGTTGCTCTTCTGAAAGTGATGATATAAATAGGTGTCTGGATAGAAGTTAAATAAACCTGTCAGCTAAATTTGGCCAAGTGAAGTCATGAATTGCGATACACCTGCAAAAGAGAATGGACTTATGGTTCTTCGGGCGAGATGGACCAAGTAGTTAGAGCGC
>NW_008755832.1:0-1132 GCF_000715545.1 Opisthorchis viverrini | reverse complement strand
CGATTTATTCAGACGTAGTCATTAGTAAATTTTGTGTCTGTTCAATTCCGCATAATAACATTTGTGTCAGTTGACTATTTCCCACCGATTCGATAGAGGACTGTTATTATTCTATATGCATGCAAAGAAAAAAGTGAATTCATAGTGACCATTCATGTATTTAAGTTGTGTGGGTGCTGTTCTGAATGAGCAGCTGTTCGTATGACGTGAGGACTGGAGTGTAGCTAGTGCTCAGACCCATTGTCATCCCAGTGTATGTGCAGTTTCCTAACTACTAACCATAGAAGGCTCAGAATACGATGCTCGAAGCTGTAAATGGCCTCTTATTACTCTTGCCTATACCTGTCTAGGACAGTCTTTCTGATTCAAGCTCACCGCTAAGTACAACATAGTTGGCCTGCTCTACGTTTTCCCGGAAATCCGCATAAGCTTTGACACATCCTGGTATCATCTCATTCACCGCATCTTCTTCGAGTATTATGGCAACCGCATACCAGAAGAGTGCTGCTTTAAAATGCCTTTATTGGGATATATTCAGATATTTCGAAAGTGGTATTAAACTACTTAGCACAAATTTTGGTGGCTTCTAATCTGTGACTGGATGGTTCGTTTCTGGGGGTCATGTCGTCGATTCAGTGTGAGATACACGTGTGTTGTCTTTTCCAGATAAACCCAAACCACCTGAGGATCTGGAAGTCACGGACTTATTTGCGGACAATTGCAAGCTGGTTTGGAAACCACCCGAGTTTGATGGGGGTTGTCCAATTACAGGTGCGTTCTCTCTTCTGCCATGGGCGTTGCAACCAAACATAGCAATTCCTGTCATGTAAAACTCTACTGAAAAGAGATCATTTACTAGAGAGGCGGTCCAGCTGAGAAGTGACCAAATGCCCTTTTTCAATGTTTTTAGTCTTTATTGGAATGATTGCCATATACAGTATGTATGAGATACAACAGTTGTGAGGAAGACGTCTCACTATATGCTAAACCATTCATGGAAAAAAGTATGTAGGCAGTTCGCCACTAGTACGCATGTCAGTGTGCCTTGCACTTCCCTAGGGTTGGAACATGCCTGGTATATTTCTGCTTAGCTAATTCAAATAAGGTGTTCTGTGACACAATTACAATTACA
>NW_008755831.1:0-1133 GCF_000715545.1 Opisthorchis viverrini | reverse complement strand
CCCAAATCGAAGGCCGTGGAATATTGCTGCAGAGAATTGAAAATCCCCTCCACAGCAAAAACCCAATCCGCGTTACTTTATTCGAACGCCGGAAATTCTCGCAAAAGCAATATTTCCCGTTCGTTTTCTCTACAACGAAATCGTGGGAGTTGTGTGCTCTGATGGTCATTTCGATTGTGCCATTGCTCAATATATCTTGAGCCTGTTAATGGACCCCTTCCATAGATGCGGCGGCAGAGGACGGGGACCTCAAATTCGAAAGCACTAGGACGAGAGTGAAAGTTTGTGTTAAATTCACGAGCAGAAGCCAAAAGAATTTTCATGTCCTGTGAACTATATGGAGGCGTGCACCGAAGGTAAATTACAAACCGTAAGATTTCGGGCATAAACTTTCCCAGTGCAGATAATCATTTACCTCCAGGCTTGACTGCGACAGTTTGGCATCGGTTTTCCCCAATTTAGTTCGACCGCGGATTTTTCGCTCTTGAGAAAATCATGCTCCCAAGTTCGCTTGCTTGTTGCTATGGCCGACTTAAAATTTGCGATGCGCCCACCTGTCGCCTACGCGCCCTATGCACAATTTTCAGTCGAAATTCCTCCAATGCTGTCACGATTCCCAAGCACGGTTCACGCCAGCAGAACAGCGTTATGGACAGATAGATAAAGAAGCTTCGGCTTTAGTGTTTGCCGTCCGGCGTTTCCATAAGTTGTCGTACATCGCCGTTTCACCCTACTTACCCACCATAAATCTGTTTTCGGTTCAAAGAGAGATGATCTCGCAAGTTCTGCCAACAGCCTTCAAAGATGGGCGCTTATATTGCTGGGATACGACTTTGATATTCAATGTCGTCGCACAACGGACTTTGGTAGGGCCGATGCATTATCTCGCCTGATCAGCAATCAGCTAACTCACGGAGAAGACACGGTGATTGCGCAGGTTGCTTTCGAAGACGCAGTCAGCCTCCAGTTGGTCCGGTCTGTTCGTGCAATGCACGCGACAATGAGAGAGGTTCAACAAGCTACCACGGCTGATCCTACGCTTCAGAAGACGATCCAGATCCTGAATTCTCGATGGCCTCCGAACCTCAAAAATGATTGCCTTCAAAAGCTCCTCCATCGCCGAGCTGCATTAT
>NW_008755830.1:0-1133 GCF_000715545.1 Opisthorchis viverrini | reverse complement strand
AGTAGTTCATACCCCAATTTTGTTATTCGAAATCCGTGGAATCAGTGAATGCATTCATCTATAAATCTACAACAGACTATCTTTAAACTATTTCGAGCGACAAGGCCACAATTTAGCTTTTTTGAGGAACGAAAGTTTCTGTCCAGTTTCCATTACTGATCCGGGGCTTTCCACACAGTCTCAGGCGCCGTCGTCAATATGCAAAATGACGCAGAGCTTTTCTGGCAAGCGCATGCTTGCTTCACCGGCTTACCAGACTCCGGAACTGTGAGAACTGTTTTGGCAAAACTGTTCCCTTCTGGTTCCGTATGTTTTATTATCCGTCTCTTTGCAACTTCGACCCGCGCAACAGCGGTGCGTCATCCGCATGAATCACCCGGAATACTGGAAGCAAAACAAAGTCCCACCGATTGGGCAACCCGTGGGAATTGTGAGGTGAACCGGAACAGTGAACGATAGTCATAAATTACTGGGTCTATGGCAGATAAAGCGAAAGTTTTTTCGGGAGATTTAGCAACAAATAGTTGGTTTGCCGTGCTCTCAGAAGTGTCGAAGTAAAAAGGTTTTCACTGGATTTTTTGCTTTACGGAATTCGAAGCATCATGCAATTTTGTCGTGTAAAATCATAAATGCGTTGGCTGATAATTTTCACACACTACTCGATTTGAAAAAAACAAAGGTTCGACGACAGTGGGTGATAATATGGGGTAGACAACTAGACATTTGATGCGACCTTATCAAAAATGATGGTGTGTGTGTACCGGTAGAAAGGAGGAAATGAGAGTAAAACAAATAGTGAGTGGGATAAATCACACAATGGGTTTTCGAAGTAGACTGCTTGGAGTGATAAACCAAAGGGGGTCGGGTGAATGAGGTTAAATTGCTTTGGTAATGAGAAGTTGTTGCCTTCCTTTTACGTATACACAACAGATATGCAGTATCGTCTAGGTTCAAATAATCTATCAAAAATTGAGCAAAATAAAATAACGGATGGAAAGAGGGGAACTGAGAGGGTTTAGAAAATTCTGAAAAATGCAGGCGCGACTGTGCTATTCTCTACTGCACGGAAAGATGACTCGTTAAATTATATCACTCTCCGATGAGTTTTTGACACTTATTTTGCACTACGGGAA
>NW_008755829.1:0-1133 GCF_000715545.1 Opisthorchis viverrini | reverse complement strand
GACTCTCTGAGTTCTTATCACCATCACTGGAGACCACAAGCCATATGAAAGTAAAAGCATCCAACTGGAGCATTCAAGTGATATGACCCTTTGCTTACCGCTGTTTATGCTGCTGGCGCCTTGGATTCGAATACTGAACCAGTCTGAGGTCAGTACTGAGAATCTTTTAGAGCGCTAAATTCATTGTGTGCACAATGCGAGTAGATGAGATCTGCAGCAATATTTTTAACTACTTAAATCCAATTATTGATTGCGTTCGTTATTTTACAAGCAAAACTCTGGTGGATTGTTAAAAATATGACCTCAATCTCAACCCATTCCTCTTCTACTTCAGGCCGATATTAAAGATGCCACGGTGACGAACAGCTTATTACTGCTTAACTATTTCATATAAACCAGTGATCACCTGATCTCGCAAGGAACTCTCGAACATGACACGAAAGGCCTGACCTTGGAGTCTGTAATTCAAATGCTCAACAAGGCACTAACCCCGCATAACTTCGATACCGCCTCAAAGATTTCTTTTGGCCTTACTAGCGTTTTAAACTCGTAAAATATTAGTCACTATTGCTACAGTGATGTGAAATTGGTTCAAACATTTCCTACACACTCAGGGGACATTTAACATCAGGTTCACGTAAGTCTTGCTTTAGAACCTGAAGTACATATGAGACAGGAATGGGCAAAAGTTGAAGAGAGATGTTTAGTATTAGCCTACCGTTAACTTGTACTACGGTATGTTTTATCAGTTATATTGCTTATAGTTTTTATATCCGTACTGAACAGCTAAAATGACTTCATTAGTAGTACAACATTCAGCGTAAAACGGTACTATCCATCGAACCCAGAGGGAATCTGAGCTGATTGTGGTAGTCGAATTGAGCCCTGGAATGTGCATTCCTTTCCGAAAGCTCTAATGCAGATCAACGAATACTAATTGGTTGGTGCAAAGCGTATCGATCGGTTTGCTTTCATTTACACACCGACGCAAAGTGTGAGCAAGGAGGTATCGGTGTATGTATGGTAGTCACGTGATCAGGAAACACATGAGTGGGATACGTTTTAGTTCAAGTAGCTCTTTGTTTTGTAAACATGGGGCAGGAAGTATGTGTGCATGTAAATATATACCATAT
>NW_008755828.1:0-1133 GCF_000715545.1 Opisthorchis viverrini | reverse complement strand
AACGACGGCAAAGATTCTGGCGTACCTCCCGTGGGACGCACTGGCACATTAAATAAACGAAGGTGCAAAATGGAGCCCAAAGCGGTTATAGACGACAGTTAACAGAGTTTATAGAAAACTGAACTAAGTGGTATCTCTTGGTAGCCCGCTAATTTTTTTCGCCTTCACTCTTCCCCCTCTCATGTCCTCAACCTTGGGTGCTTCAGAATATATCCAGTTCAATTTCGGCTTTGGTTTGAGATGATACTTAGCACCTGCCAAGTATATATTTCTTATCTCGTCCGTTGACAGTAGTTATAGTGGCGAACATAGGTGGCCGAATATAAGGGTGTATGGCATTTATAGGGGAAGTTGAGTATATGCACCCAGCTTTCTTTCACACCAGCCTCACTGAACCATGAGTGGCTGAGCTTTGCTTCGAAGTAGGCCAGATATTTATGAAAGACAGTAAGAACACGATGGCTCCTTCTAACTCGTATGTCGTTTCCTAAATAAAAGGATGATGGGTACGTTCTTGAGTAAATTGCACTGGAACCACACACTAGTTACAACACTTCGGACAGCCATTTCAGCTCGCACTTCATGGTTCCGGTGTCCTCTATAACAAAAGAACTACCACAAGTATCTTCAAAAACTAACGGATCGAGATTCACTACAAGCAGTTGCAGTTGAGCATGTGATTCCACTCGAGTCTGTCAGACGTGGCACCCCGAAAAGTCGCAAACATTTTACTCACTTACATTTATTTAAACTTTGCTTAGACCAACCAGGTTTGTGGTTTCTTACAGAAGCCTTACTCCAAAATGTCACGTTCTCAACATACAACCAACTTTTTTTGCGGAACATGCTGGATTGCGTGTGGTTTCCAAGGGAATGCAACTTCAAACTGTGCGCTCAACGAAGCTTTTCAGCTCATCACCCAAAAAGCAGCACAATACTTACCAATCTGTTAAGCAGGTGAGATGGGGTTTGAATCAGGACCGCGTACAGGTCAAGCGGAAGCAGCGATGTTCTGGCACAGAAGCAACAAAGGTTTTTCTATGCCAGTGACATCGGTGCATGATCTCAATTACACGCAAGCCAACATATGAGGACACCAAACAGACTTACGATGTGAAGCTCATTCAGCGTTT
>NW_008755827.1:0-1133 GCF_000715545.1 Opisthorchis viverrini | reverse complement strand
TTTGGGCCACACGCACACCACTGGCTGCTCCGAACATACTAAAGCATCGCCAAAGCTGGTCCATCCCTCAGTGACTAAATTGCTGGGACGATTGTTTTAATTGTCGAAGTTTGGGAACAGCGCCATTGTGGCTTCTGTCGCGTGCCGCCTCTGATTTAGTGCTCCCGTTTGGTGCAAATTAGTGTGCCTCTTGTTCTACACTTGATGAAACAGTGTATGGTATCTTTGGATATGACTTTTGCACAAGACGGGAGTGTGTCAGACGTTCTGTCTTGTGTGCACGCGATGGAAGCGCTGCGGAACAGCGATTTCCGTGATTTCTGTATAATGCAGTGGAACCCTGTCGAAGGACAGTGTCTCCAAGATACCACAGCCTGTGTAAACCGACTGGTGCTACTGGTGTGGTGCGTGCGACCTGTGAGCATGTATAGGGGTCTGTCAAGCAATGTCGACCCTGTATGGATGCGACGTATGGTAATTCCAGGCCTGTGTACGCAGATCTAGAAACTACCGTCAGTCGTAACTAGCTTGGCGTTGTTGCCAACTATGTAGTGCTCATGCTGTTGAAGCACAGCGGGACTAACTTTATGAATGTAGCGGTCTCGAAAAGTTTCCGTGGTTTAGAAGACAAATAACCCTCATGAGTCGAAGGCTAGTAAGCAAGGTTACCCGTCACTAATACATACACATAAATTAGCCTAAATGGAAGTGCACCGCCGCCTCCAGGATTCTTGAGTGATGTGGGGAAAGCTGCAGCTACCATGGCAACCGGGACCACCAGTCCGGTGTAAATTTCCGCCATGCTAATGCGAGGAGTTTAAAGAGGACACGAGATAGTTTGACAAATGATTCATTGTTTTTCGTATTAGGCGATATCTGACTGTGAGATGGGATAGTCGTCTCAGATGTGATTGATGGTGGCATAATTGAACGCCCGAAATGGGAGATGATGTGGTGCTGCTGTGGACAGTTCCATGCATTATTAGGGTCAACCAGAGATAGTTCCTGGTCGAATAATTCCCTCGGAAGCCGGCAGTATATCATGGCATCAGTGTTCAGCACTGATACTTCGCTACCACTTTAAAAGCTTATTTTGAGGAAAAAATAAGTGGATGGGGAAGGGACTTAGTGCT
>NW_008755826.1:0-1133 GCF_000715545.1 Opisthorchis viverrini | reverse complement strand
AAAAAACATGCTGCTTTTCGAATGCCATTCCTCTCACATAATTAGACCCTTGTGGAGGGCTTGCTGATACCTTCAAGTATGGAGGCGCTCAGACTCTAACTGTGAACGAAATAATCCTTCAGCTGCATCGCCACTTTTGTGGCTACTTTCTGACACCGTTTATGACAATGATGACCTGATGAGCGAGATTCAATGCACAGTAAATGCGTTATTTCGACACCACAAATTGTGTGAGCAAGGCAAAATTTTCAGTACTGAATGCAAAACGCCTTTGGGCTGGCTTACTGAAAAACACGGAGTTCGCCGTTTATTTGGGTGAGATTCACACGACTAGCCTGTGAGTTTTGCTGCGGTTGTGTGAACCTTGACATTCGCCCCGGTATTTTCACGGATTATCTCAGTTGGGACTAAACCTGTACTGAATTGCCTTACAACACTGTCCACATTCATCTTCCTCATGGAGGCCGAGTTTTTTCGAATATCACTGGGCTCGGATTCAATACTATGTTCCGGGTTTTACTGCAGCTGTACTCTGGTTTAGTTGTCACAACAAAAAGTGATACGTCTACCTAGCCTTCTTATGCTCCACATCGGCCGGACTTCCCTACCGGCAACGTACATTCACCTCAGTGAGCGTCTGTGTTTGCAGGAGGGCAGTGGGTTTCGCGTTAAACTTTCATGCAAGCATTTGGAAAATGAGAACCCGTTCCTTTGTAAACGGTCCACCTGTTGTATAGTTCGTCTGTGGCAGCCCCACCGACGAATTAGTTGTCAAACTTTCAGCACTTCGAAAATCCGTATTTCCTTACAGCTTTTCGCATTTTAGTGAAGTGCCAAAAACATTATAGTAGATTGGTTTGGGTGCGTTGCGATCGACGATAGAACGATTCTATCTTGGACGGCTTTGTGTTGCTACCTATGGTCTCTTGGTTGGCAACCGGTTTGCCAGTGGTAGCTTGCGTCCAACCGAAGATTTCAGCCAAACCGCATTAGAAGAAGCACACACGATCGACTGAGGCATATTTTGAAGCTCGATGCATTTCGTAATGACTGGACGCAGAAACTCGATGGAGTACTTCATATTCAATACTATATTACTATCCCTTCGGGAGTGAGATGGCTCAGTGGTTAGA
>NW_008755825.1:0-1134 GCF_000715545.1 Opisthorchis viverrini | reverse complement strand
AGAAAATTCTTTGGGATTCTCATTGACAGTATTACTCACAAGTTCGCCTAATGTTCTTCCATAGCCAACAGTAGGTTTCTTCTTTCTACTTTGAGTCCATTGTTCTCTGAGATTCTGTCAATATACCATTCTACCGGAACCCAAATCCTATGAATTCGTAAAAATACACTTATTTCTTCGTCAGTTTGGTTCAAACAGGAGGCTTGACCGGTTTCCAGCTGGAACTCTTGCTCATCTTGTTGTTCAGTTGAATTTGCTGCACAGTCGGCACCTCATGTTTCACTGGGTGCCGTATTTGAAATAAGGCAGTCGAATCTACCAAGGTGACAGCGGATTTCGCCTGCATATGAGGGTATNGTCCATTGTTTTGACTCATTCTCTGAGATTCTGTCAATAGATTATTCTACCTGAACCCAAGTCTTATGGAATTTGTAAAATACACTTATTTGTTCGTCAGTTTGGTTCAAACGGGAGGCTTGACCGGTTTCCAGCTGGAACTCTTGTTCATCTTGTTGTTCAGTTGAATTTGCTGCACAGTCCGCACCTCATGTGCCACATTTGAAATAAAGCAGCTGAGCGCAGATGACACGGCCAACTTGAACGATAGGATCTGTCTTGGCCAATTCGGTAAAACTGTCGAAAACTGGCAGGAACAGGCAGCGTGATGTAGCCCACACAATGTTCGTCATTTCAACAAACAACAGAACGCAACAATGAATACTCGGTGGATCCAAATGCGAGGAGTCGATCATCGCTTCCGTGTTTTAAGTAGTATTGCGGAAATTACTGTGATGCACACACCAATTCTGCAAAGGTGTATTTCTACGTTCTCCTGAATTTCAGNTCAGATGAAAAAGGAAATCGGTCATTGACCAGTTTGATTGGGCGATGTAGTGAAAGGTCAACGAGCTAACTGCAAATCCGGGGAGTCGATCGTCGCTTGATGCTCACAATGGGAGGTCAGTTGACGACCTGGGGAATTCGGAACTCAGTGGCGTAAAGTATATGCAAATGGAGCGAGGTGATGCCTCGGCGACTCAAACGAGTCCGGTAGATTCATCAAACGAACAGCTGCGCAAGATCGGCCCACTCTTGTATTTGGAACGTTGCCATCGGTCATGCCAGAGTGTATTT
>NW_008755824.1:0-1135 GCF_000715545.1 Opisthorchis viverrini | reverse complement strand
AGTTCAGGAAGACGCGTCCAAAGAGAGGACGAATATTCGGATTTTGTAAACAAGATGCATGTGAGAGTTCTGCTTCCCTGTCCAATAGTCTGTAACCGCTCAGTAATAACCCCGCAGCGAAGACCTTTTTCCTTTCACCAGTACACTGAACTTCAGAAGGCACCGAACGATCGGTATTGAGGTTGACGTTTGGACAGCGCCATGTGCTTCTCCAGTTTTCAGCATCCTGACCTCGGTCTGGTATTTCGTTCAATCATTCTACCACTGACAACTGTTTGACGACGCCTGTTAGACTTCCTTTGCTTCCGCTGGTGTGAAAACCAAACCACAGCATCCCAAAATGAATTGGGCCGCATATTCTTAAATGTGGTTTCACGTTCTTCCTGAATCAACTCAGTGGTATTGGTAATCAAAATCAAGCTAGCGGAAATTTGGGATTCACAGAGGAGGAATAGCATACGCTGCTTTGTCCGTAGACTAGTGAGAGCGTGTTCGGGCGACATGTTGAAAGTCGAATGTAAATGACTAGAAGACATATCCATCCAGAATGAAAACCCTATCGGCTTTTTACAACAAACTATACGTCCTTTTGGCGAACTATACCTATTTACATACAAAATTGGTTTTGACGGAAGACACACCTGGGACCCAGCTGAATCTCTCGTTTATGTGGTTCGGGTTCAAGGGGAACATAAGGTTGACGGAAATTCGGGGACTGCGCCTGTCTGATGAGCCCCATGAACGGCAAAACCGGTTGTGGGCTGCGAAGAGTCCTCAGCAACCTTATGAGTAGTATACTAGGTCTATAGTTCGTTTCTTGTGCAAGTCAACAAAAACAAAACTTGTATCCAGTCCTCGAAAAGATTCAACGTAAAGTCACTACAGACGTTGACGACAACCCATCTTCATTTTTTGCTGGAAACGAATTTTAGATGAAAGTATTTCTAGAATCGCTGCACGCTTCCATAGGAAGTGGTACGACACCCTCAGTTTGTTTAGTTGCTACTTGAATGCTGTGGTGCTTGGTGTCAGTTACGAAAAATCTTATCCTACTACGACTGACTGCAATCAGATTTTGCTGCAGTTAGCATCGTCTTACACTGTGTAAGCGAATGTAACTAGCGACCTCACATAC
>NW_008755823.1:0-1135 GCF_000715545.1 Opisthorchis viverrini | reverse complement strand
AAGCCATGTACTCCGCTGATGGATCAGAAGGTGAGGGTGATTTTTGTCAAAATTGTGAAAACGTACACTGTTGCGCCTGACGTTACAGACATGCCATGTAGAATTCTGGCAAATTCGCACAAACGGTCCGACGAGCGGAATATTTTCGGAGGAGAAACGTCAATTCAAAGCAATATTTCAAGTGTATGTTTGAGCGCCCATAGATGAGGTGTTGAGTCATTATTTGAGGGGTCTACAAATGGCACATCTTAAACTCAGTCACTGATGGCGATCAACAAATGCAAAGACGAGAATTGCCACTGGTGATGATAACGTTCTAGTTTTGATTCCTGTGAAATTTAGGGCACCTCAAATAAAGACATTCAGCACATTCCAATCCGGTAGGGAACCGTCAGCTTTGAGAGAAATGTGTGCCCCAAAACCGTGAGCAACACCAATCCTTGCGAAAGCGTCACTTCAATCTTGAAGAATGAGGTTCCAGATATTATTTTTTGTACCAAACAGTTTGAGATTTGTGGCCAAATTGTTTTCTGACCCTAGTGAATTGGGGACATATGTGAATCAATTTGAAGACAGGCGATCTTCCTAAGGTATTCAACTTATAGGAAACTTCACACAGGCTATTATGTACCCGAATGAATGCATGGATTGTTACAAAACGTGACTTGCCTCAGATGGCGTACTACTCGCACTGGTCAAAAAATATGCTTTCCAAATTAGGCACAAATGTTCTTTTCCAGGATCGTCGTTCTGAGAATCCTCCAAAACAAAGAAGGATGCATGAAAATAGCAGGGCTTGCAAGGGGACGCAGCGGTACAAAATTTCATTATTCGAATTCGCCAATGTGCAGTTTTTAGGTGATGTGCAGAATTGAGACTCGAATTTCACAAAGCTGGGTACTTTGAACGTGTGTTTTCACCAATTACCGGCGAAGTATTTGATAGTTGTGGATGGTGCAAATATTCGGAAAACACGCACAGAGGAGCATTAGATATAAAAGACTGTTTCTTCAGCGATTGTCCCGTGCAGTCAAGTGTGGTTCTTACAATCGGGGAAATTTTGAAGTGTTTCGTATCTCATTTAAAAAATAAGTAAAATTGGCAATACATATGAGTAAAACCGCAGAAGATCACT
>NW_008755822.1:0-1135 GCF_000715545.1 Opisthorchis viverrini | reverse complement strand
GGATTGTGAACTCAAGAAGACAACCTGACTGCCTCCACATGTATGAGCTACACAGAGGGATAATCTTAGCACTTCGAATGATTGCACACGTGATACCATGGTGGCAACCGCAATCAACGTGCTCGACTGACTGGAAAATTGCATTTTTCTCCTTGGACAAGACCATCGGTACGACAAACTTCACGGAAGTCCTAAGACAAAGGAAAAACACTGGCACTGAGGTTCTACCTCCATACAAAGTAGGAGTATGTTAGCTTTGCACGAACAGACGTCATCGCACCCCTCCTCAAAAGATTGTTCCATGACAAGGAACTTGATTGCGCTGCCAACAACCGTCCTAATGCCAAACAACTTCCACCTTCCAAAGCACGAAAACATGCAACTAAGCTTGTTGTGACTTGCTGGACAGTAGTGCAAATCTGTATCGGTCCCTTGGCTTCCTGCTCCGCTCACTNAAGCTTGTTGTGACTTGCTGGACAGTAGTGCAAATCTGTATCGGTCCCTTGGCTTCCTGCTCCGCTCACTGTTGTATACCAAAAGGCACCGTAGCTCTACACAGTCCTTTATGGAGAATCGAGGAAAATTATTACAACTGTATTTATAATGTAGTCGCAGTGTTCCACAGGGTCGTGCCAGAATCTCCGTGAGGGGGTGGGAAGCGTCTGGTCAAGATGCTCGACTCGGATTGGCTGGCATTCTGACCAATCAGAGCATGCCTTCGTTTGGCCCGTGTCCTGCACGGGACATCCGTCCAAATGATGTGATGTTTGGTTATTAGGGACGGCTGACCTCCGAACAAAGCTATTCAGTGAAAAATTTAAAATTTCAAACGACACGGAATAATACTTCATTCACACGCCAATTTAGTTTTATCGACAGACTCATCTGAGACCCACCTAAACCTTTCGTTTATGATGTTCTTCACTAACCTCACGTTCGGGAGGTTGCAGGAGGATACTACTCATTCGTTTGCTGAAAACTTTTCTTTTGAGGCTTTTCAGTAACCTTATAAGTAGTGTCCCGTCAAAAATGCCCCTCTGTTTTTAGCCATGTACCTGATACACAGAAATTTAAACATCATCACAATGTGCGGATAATCGTAGATATTGAGATAAATGTTTAAGTAAACCTGGGT
>NW_008755821.1:0-1136 GCF_000715545.1 Opisthorchis viverrini | reverse complement strand
AACAAGAGTTTGCCTACTCAGAAAAGCGTATTGTCAATTGCTGTTCAAAACTCTCTTAGAAGGTGGAATTAGTGTATTGTCCACTGACCTGATATTTGAGTGCATCACTGAACTTCGGCCCTTGTTGGATGTACTTATCAGCGGATAGGGTGATAATAGCATGTCCGCTGTTCAGCTGTTCACCTTTCCGGTGCTTAATTGTGGTTCCACCGGAAGGAAGCACGAGGGCTGGGATATTGCCAGCAAGCCTAGACAGGGCAAGCCGAGAGGCAGAGGTCGGGTTCGAACCATGAACCTTCCGGTCAGTAAATTCGTGCTCTAACCACTGAACCATCTCGCCCCGATAATAGCGTGTACGTTACCGTCATTTATTTTCTTCGCAAATTTAACTCATTTAATCGCAGTTTTAACCAGGATTAGGCATTGCATCACTGTTGAAGAAATTCTGCTTGAGAGTTAAATCCCTTGTTGGATGTACTTATCAGCGGATAGGGTGATAATAGCATGTCCGCTGTTCAGCTGTTCACCTTTCCGGTGCTTAATTGTGGTTCCACCGGAAGGAAGCACGAGGGCTGGGATACTGTCAGCAAGCCTAGACAGGGCAAGCCAAGAGGCAGAGGTCGGGTTCTAACCACGAACCTTCCGGTCAGTAAATTCGCGCTCTAACCACTTGGGCCATCTCGCCCCGATAATAGCGTGTATGATACCGTCATTTATTTTCTCCGCAAATTTAACTCCGTTAATCGCAGTTTTAACAACGATTAGGCATTGCATCACTGCTGAAGAAATCCTGTTTGAGAGTTAACTGAAATGAGCCTATCAGAGCCTATCAAAATGGTGCAAAACCGGTCATAGTCTGTTGAAGACTACTCAGTAACCTTATGAGTAATTTCTCAAAGCCATCTTCTTCTGGACAAATAGCTTCGTTTTTAATCGCAAAGTGAGCATAATCTTCACCCGGAAATGGGGCACTGAAACACCTATTACTAATAGCCGATCAATAGAACCTCCACTGAAAGTTGCGAAAACTCTTCACACCATGATCGATTTATAAGTTGTTCAGAGGAAGGATAATTTTACGAGTGAGTGAAGTTTTCATCTGAGAAGTCTTCACTCCAATAGCCAGTCAGCATGTG
>NW_008755820.1:0-1136 GCF_000715545.1 Opisthorchis viverrini | reverse complement strand
ATTTGCAACATATTCAGAATTTATACTTGGGGCAACGATGTGTAGTGTTCCACTGGCTCGCTATTTAGGGTTTGAAATGCTTGTTTGCAAAGGGCCCTAGCGACGTCTGAACAAACGGAGAAATACCTAGAGACCGGGTTCCGAAGTTAAAAAAAACTGCCAGTGTCCAAAACTCGTCAAACTATCTACCCTCTTGCCAGTTGGCAGTTCATTTGTGAGCATAGGAGTTATGCCTAAATAATTCTACGGAATGCCCTCAAATCATTGGAATATTTGGTGAAATGCACTCATCTGAGAATTATTTCAGACCAGACCGAATTGGTTGCCTGTGCTAGCTCTCAAATGAACGTGCTTCACCAGCGGTGCCCTCAATTTAACACGATATTCGGGATACCGCTGTGTGTTTTCTAAACACTACTCAGGGATACACCTACCTAATCAGTCTCAAGAAAAACGAAACCAACAGTGGAGTGTCGAATTTTTCAGCAAACTTATAACTGGTTTGCTTTGTCAAAAGAATATAGTACGATACCGCGAATATGACGCCAAATGACTGACGAGACGCCACTTGTGCAGCATATTCTACTAAAGAATAATTCATGTGAACATTCCAGTTCGGTCTGTCGTGAACAGCGACGTGATCTGCAAGTTAGGGTGCGTGCAGCTAGGCGTCTCGGGAGAGCG
Source organism: Opisthorchis viverrini (assembly GCF_000715545.1). NCBI lineage: Eukaryota > Metazoa > Platyhelminthes > Trematoda > Opisthorchiida > Opisthorchiidae > Opisthorchis > Opisthorchis viverrini. Next base: position 452 of record NW_008755820.1, on the reverse strand, counting down.
TGATGCTGACCGAAGCCTACCTGATAAGCTCCACAACAGGCAACACCGGCAGTGGGATGTGCAGGAGTTTTGCGCTCAATCTTGCAAGTAGCATGTCACGTCTATTTGAAAATTTCAGTTGCGTTAAAGAGGCAGCGAAATTGCTTGATAATCATCTACATGCTTCGGAATGGAGTTATATTGCGTGGTAATAATTTTGTCCAAATTTCTCGCATGCTGATGACTCGTGAGTGATTTTGGAATTCAAAACAGCCACAAATTCTAGCTCGTTTTTCTAGTATCTGGTATATATCTTATATAGTGAAACGAGTAATTTGGCTTGGATATCACAAATTAACTTCGGCAATTCAAGTTACTGAGAACGCATTTTCCCGAACTCCATGCGTCCCCATAGAGTATGCACGATTTCGTGCGCCGGATTGTGGCTAGAAAATTCGCAACTCTGTTGCAAC
>NW_008755819.1:0-1136 GCF_000715545.1 Opisthorchis viverrini | reverse complement strand
GTGTTAACTGTCAATTTCACTTGAACCTAGGGAGTCGCATTCGCTGGTTTATCACTAAGTGCTTGCATGTGCATCATTCTTTGCTTAAGATTGTTGAGCGTAAGGTGGCTCAGTTTCCATAGTGTAAATTTACTCTCGTAGCGTACTTGATTTTAAGTCACCCCCTACATCTCGATTGCCCGTCTAGACTTTATAAAACCAACCTGACAGGCATGTCAGCTAAGTATCACAAGGGTGTTACAGTCAAGCATTCATTATCATGATGGTTGTAGTGTGCCATCTGCGACGGCGTTTACGACAACCGTGAACAAAACGAGTGAGGTAGGGCTACTTTGAAAAGCTCCTCTAGTTTTGGCAGGATGTTTTGGTGATCTGTTGTAAAACCTGGTATAAATGAAGGCGTGGAAGTAAAAGAATTAGAGGATTCCCACGAACTGCATGGGCATTTCATTTGGTTAAGTCTACTGAGAACAGTCACGCAGTTACACAGTGTGAAAGGTTCATTTCCTGTCAAGGAGAGCCGCAGTTGCGATTCAACAGCATATGAACTGATGCTCTATTACGACGCAATACAAGGATGTGATCAATACATCCTTCCGTCTCACATTACAATATTTGACGTTGCAGTATTAGGAGACCAGAAGCCATGGCACAATGATCACACGAGTTTCACTTCTGGTTTAAATAGCTGCTTCAAATTTTCCAAACACAGCTTCAGCGGCTGCTTGGCTCAAGGTTTTTTTAAAAATGATTTTATCACCATGTAAACCCAAAATCTACGTTACTTGTTTGACTTCTTAATTTAGCTCTTGCATATTCATTGGCAGAAGCCTGCCTATCGCACACTTGATAACGCCCAAAAGCTTTACGGGAAAAGTTGAGGAGGTCTATATGTTACATTTTGGCTAAATTTGCCTTCCTTATTATTGCCCAGCTAGTAATATCAATGATAATTGTATCATCCTTACTGAAGGAGGCCACTGAAAGCCTGGAGTCACATTGCAACAGGAAGCAATCACTAAAAGTATCGTCGATAACAATGTATGCACAAGACTTTCCATTAGTCTTCCAAAATGTCGCTACATTCTTTCAGAAACGTTACTTGATTGATTGCCGACCAACTTGTCAGATTACTT
>NW_008755818.1:0-1137 GCF_000715545.1 Opisthorchis viverrini | reverse complement strand
TAAAATCCAGGCAGACTTAGTGTAATTTGAGGAGCGTAATGAATCTGGTGATTTTTAGAGGCAAGCATACAGTAGGAACGACATTTCGCGAACGTCAAGGCCGTAAAAGGCATCATGTTTCAGTGGAGTGCAACTTGGGTTTGGTAGTCTTTCAGAAAATAATAGTGACTTACGTAAGCGAGCATATTCCGAGAACAGGCTGTTCAACTCCGCAACTGGGACAAACAGAATAGGTTGCGTGGAATGTAGCAGAAACGGTGATACATTACGCTGGATGCTTTTGCTCCCAAAACCTGGCACTCCATTGATAACACTGGTCTGGATAGAGTGTATTAACACCGTGATATTGTTCGGTCGATGAAATTCTTCGGGCGTGAAGGTATGAATTTTCAGTGATGCTGGGTTTTATTCTTTGGTGTCTGGACCTACTTATTCACATTGAAGATATCCAATGACTAATGCTCAAATCCAAACAAATGCTACAGAGCGACTCAACAAATTCCGCGACAAATCTCCTTTTTCGAGAGACCCGAAGCGGAGTTGCAAGAAGAAACATACTTATCATATGCCTCCCCCATCCGTAGTATCACCGTTTCACTAGTTTTAGCTTGCTCCTCACACCAGCTTTAACGAACTACTTTGTGACTTGTTAGCAGTTCGCCTGAAGATCATACATGTCACAAATTCTCACGCCCGTACAGGCCAGTACGTATACCTGGAGATCATACATGTAACAAACTCTCACGGCCGTACCGGTCGCGTAGGTTGCAAACTGTCGCCAATTTATTTTACTACCTCGGAACCGCCAGAGATAACTCCTAGACCATATATAGTAAGATGATAATACGACCAGACATTTGATGTTTGTTAGAGAATTCCGACTATTGGTGAATTCGGTCTGTATGGAATATTCGCGGAACCGCCTGTGCCTCCATCGCGATTGGGCGACCTCATTTGTGATGTTTCCTGAATTCCAAGGGCACTTCTAACCCTTAAAATCTACGCTAACCCAAGGCCAAGCATTTCGGGACCAACCGGCGTTTGGCCGTGGACTCCATGTGATCATCTTGAACTGAAGTGGGATGAACCTCCACTAGAAATTCTATGAAGAAACGGTGGATCATTACGTTGGATGCT
>NW_008755817.1:0-1137 GCF_000715545.1 Opisthorchis viverrini | reverse complement strand
CAGTGCACGAATAGTGTTCTCCGAGGAAACATCCCGTGATATCTCGAACGCTGCACCAACCAAAACAAGCAGCGTGTCCACGGGAGCCAATTCAGCTAGAGAATATCGTACATTAGGCCATCAACTGTGATTCAGTTGAGTGGTGATGAGTGGTACTCACTTCAAGATAGCGGCTATTTGTATTACTTAGCTACTGAGGTAGTGCTTCCAGGTAGTCCATGTTCAACTCAACTTCTAAAACTGAGCTTGGCAAACACACCAACAATCGAATTCTTTAGTTTTAATCATACAGCGACAATCGTGAAAATAAAATGGGTGAACATGAAGAGCAGATCCTAAATTTCAATTATCTATTAGGCTGAAAGTGGATGGTTACTTGGAATAGAATGAGTGTTGACAACATTATAGTAGCGGGAATAATTGGTAATGCGTGTTCATCTGTTTTAGGACGTCAGATGGGATAAATCCGTGAAAGTATTGAAAGGCGATGAGAAAATTGCAGCCACTAGGAAGAAGTTGCCGAAAAGGTGAGTTTGCGCGAAAGGGGGTATTGATGATGCAGAATTTTGGGTTTATTAGTATTCTCGAAATATTCTCGTAAGCAACTTGATACATTATCTGTTGAATTGAAGCTCTCAGAGGTCAGCCAAAATATGAACCTCTTTTTGAGTGAAATATGTTTTTTTTTAAATTTCAGACTATGCGTTATCAGTATATGATAGGCATAGGTCAGGTATACGCCGTTTGGATTTGCAACTGCTGCGCAATTCGTAATCACCCATTCTTTGTGCGCGTTTCTTGAGTAACCGATGCTTCCTGGGGGGCGCCCTGGGATGGTTAATTAAATATATACTCCCAGCTCCCGCACGCCCATTTGAGTTGAAAGGTTTTAAGAACACTGATTAATAAACCTACTTAAAGAGCTTCATGTTAGTTTGTGGTTTGCTGTAACTCTGCTTCTCACTTCCGAAAATTTTGTGCATTGTGTTCTGTTTCGTCACCATTCCAAAGCAGCAATACGGTTGCTGTTCATATAGGCCCTACTCTGATGTTTTGCCAGGCCTGACAATAGCTGAGGCTGCGGAGATACCGCATTCACCCTCCCAAGTCCCTCTGTTTGAAATACGCACATTCCGG
>NW_008755816.1:0-1137 GCF_000715545.1 Opisthorchis viverrini | reverse complement strand
GTAAACAACTCTGGGGCGTAAGCCTTCTCCCCTTTCTCCACCTTGCCACATCATGTCTCCAATGCGATTTCTAGGCTAGAAGTATTAAAATTAAACCGAAGAGGGAACCAGTAAGCTAATCTCCGTCTAACCATTCGGCCACCTATCACGTACCGTGAAACTGACCCGAGTGACACAAATGCGATTTTCCAATTCACATGCGACAGCCGGTAAGTCCATGTATTTCATTGGAAACAAAATTCAAACTCTCATGTTACATCTGCAGTTATGATTATCAGCAATGAAGAATTAGGCACATAAATCCCACGGCTATCACAGATGTTCAAATCGGAACCCATCAATTTTTGCTTTCAACTAATCCTGAAGTGAACAGTAGTTTCGCATTCGGAACGTCGCGATACTTCTGAGAACGTCTGCAAAGCATGAATATACGACAAATGTGTAAACGGAGAATACATTCCCTGAATTCACTAGTTCGAACTTTAGATCTCAAAATAACAATGGATTCCATGAGCACTACTCATATTGAAATGTATTTTCCAAATGAATCTAGGTCAGTTAATCTGAAGAAAACATATAGAGACTGCTCAAATATGAAGGTGCAGATGCTGTCGCGCTATCCAAAACGCAGTGGAGCAAACTTCAGTCTGTTCAAGGCTGTTGCACAAACTAAGCATAAAAGCAATTAATCCTAATTACTGCAGTATTAGAGGAACTAATTGCTGAATAATTCTGCTAAAAATGTTTAGATAACATTTTGAGATATTTCTCTCCTTGAATACTTCTCAGGACAGCTTCCGGATTGAAGTCCATCCGATGTGTTATCCCTCAAGCCTACGGCCACGTAACACTCGCATGAAGGGTGTGACATTCTTTCGAGCAAATAACTTGTCCATAAGATAAAGGAACCCCTAAACGTGTTTTCGGTCTTCAAACTTTTGCCTTTCTAGACTATCGCGAGATTCGTAAGAATAAACGGACAATCATTCAAAAATCTACTCGTATATTTTCATTAGTTACTGGTTGAGTTTGAATCCTGGACCATCACATGGAACGATGAGTAATTACTGGAAATCCATAAATAGTTCGGATACATTGAGGTTCATTCTGCGTGTGGAATTTGAGGCGGAAATTCAG
>NW_008755815.1:0-1137 GCF_000715545.1 Opisthorchis viverrini | reverse complement strand
TCCCATGTCTTAATCCAAGTGGAAAGGCTCTGGCTGAGAATTGCTACGCACAAATCGATGACTTCGTGGTCGTGTACCCTAACCGCATACCGTCCTTGAAGTGCAGGTTGCCTGCTCAGATTGCAGAGGACTTGTTGGAACTAAACAAATAGCTCAAGTGTCACTCTTTTCAACAGTAATTACCGGTGGCTCTGATTATCTAATTGCTGGGTGCCCTCGAGTTTCTGTGACAAACAGAATGAAACACAGTGGCTCACGGCATGGTCTTGCCTTATGACTCTGAGAAGCAAGCCAAATACGTTCATCTAATTAACGTTCAAAACTTTTGTTTGGTAAGTAATTCATAAATAGGTTACTTACGAAATAGATGTTCAATTTGAGAAAGGGACTGGTCATACGTGATAACTTCTCCAGCAAGACAAAACCAGGTAGGCTATCGGTAAGTTGTCGCCATCTTTACGGTACCAATAACGACCCAAGTAATTCACATGGAAATTGATTTACTATCCATACACTTAGTAATACCCGTAGATTACCGGTTCACTCAAAGGTAGTCTGAGTTTTTCGCCAACTTCACTAAATATAAAAACGAAATTGTTAATTCAGTACCCACAAGACTTGGAGATGTAGAGACTTAAAAGCATCAAAATGAGCAAAACCAACAGTAAGCAGTAAGTTTTATTCCGTTTAACCATACTACCAATCTAACGGAAAAGTCTGCACCAGTATTCAGATGTAATACCTCAGGCAGTATCAGACGCCCATAGACATGTCATGTGTTTCCAAGCTCTACCTACGCAAATCTTGGCTTTTAACTCATCAGTAGGCTACTAAACGTAACTCCTGCAATGCTCCCACAATCCTCGCAGGTATCGGTGCTGATATAACAGTCTACTTCAAGGTTATCCTAAAAAGAACCGGTCAATCTAATGTTTGATTGTCGGGCCAAGAAACGTTACTTACATTGGGCTCTACGAATTTTTACAATGTCGTGGCCACACGTTAGGCTCCTTGAAATAGTCGTGCACAACACAGTCCCCTGTATTTTAAGTTTGACCTTTAAGGCGTCCAATTGGTGATGCGGCGAAACATCCCAAGGAACTGACCAATGAAAAAGGCACTAGAGCCGTATGTGGT
>NW_008755814.1:0-1137 GCF_000715545.1 Opisthorchis viverrini | reverse complement strand
GACATTTAGGCATCGACAAAATGAAATCTATTGTCAGACTTGCTTGTTGGTGGCCAGATTTGGATGCAGACGTTGCACGTACGGCTAAGGATTGTATGAATTGTACACACAAAATTCATTCCAAACCATCCAAATGGATTCATTCCATGGCCACTGTCCCGTGAAACATGGCAACGAATTCCTGCAGATTATTGTGGTCCATTTTTGAACAAATATTATGCACTGCTGGTTGTAGATTCCTATTTGCGCTGGACGGAAGTATTCCTCACGACATCCCCGAATTCTGAGTCTACTCAGTATGCTTTGAGGAAACTATTTAGTCGTGAAGGTGTACCAATTGTTTTGATCACTGATAACGGCTCACACTTCACAGCAAAGTCTCTCCAATATTGGTTAAAAGGACTTGGTTGTCGTCATTTATTTACTGCTCCCCGTCATCCAAAATCTGATGGACTTGCTGAAAATTTTGTTCGTACTTTGAAATCTGCCATCAATTCTATTTACCCCTGTTACTTTCCATGATCTGGATCGAGGTATTGATAATTTCTTGATGCAGTACAGGAATGCTGCTCATTCAATTACTGGTAAGAGTCCAGCAGAGCTATTCAAATCGAGATCCTTACGCACGAACCTGGAATGCATTGGGACTGCCGATGTGACATTTTTCAAAGGTAACGATCTACGGTGTTGTTATTGGGAGGAACGGGAATCGTATGGTCACGATTCTTGACCTCGAACATCTCTCAGGTCACAGACGGCATGTTGATCAGGTCGAACTCAATGCTAGAGATGGTTCTGATGAGCATGAAACAAACACTGAACCTGACAATCTGACGTTGAGAAGATCTGAACGTTCGAGACCTATTAGAGACTATAAACAACCGCACGCTCATTCAATGTGTGGAGGATGTGGTGAACATTGACTCTATTCTATTCATTCTGCCTAAGTGTAATTTTACATGCCTTTGTTTTATGATGCGATTGATAGCACGCTCGCGATATTCGAGAATGTACGACATTCACTCGTCCATATTCGGACTTCTATACTACGCGTACATTCGCTAGATAAGATGCCTACCACTATTCTAATTACCACAAATTCGTAAAACAACGCGACACACATGAAAAGCATGGCAC
>NW_008755813.1:0-1138 GCF_000715545.1 Opisthorchis viverrini | reverse complement strand
AAGTGAATCTCCCTGAAGTCAGTCAATAGATTTGCCTTACTTTAAGGGAACCTCGTTTTTTGAATTACAGATTATGCGTTATTACTATATCATAGTCATATGTCAGGTATGCACTGCTTGGATTTGCGATTGCGGCGCAATCCGTAATCACCCGCCATTTGGGAGTTTCCGGAGTAACCGATGCTTTTTGGGGAGCCGTGTATGGATAATGAATCAGATATTCCAAGCTCCCACGAACCCTTTTGAGGTAATTTTTTAAGAACACCGTTTGACGGGTTTTTTAGGAGTTTCATATTAGTTGCTTGTCTGCTGTCGTTCAGCTTCGCTCTCGTGAACTTGGTGACTCGTGTTCTGTTCGGTCACCATTCCAAAGCTGCGGTCTGGTAGCTGTTCATATAAGCCTTACTCTGAGGTTTCGCCACTCCTGAAAATAGCTTGAAGTGGGGAGTTCCCGCATTCACTCTCCCAAAGCACTCTGGTTGAAATACACACATTCCTGAACTCATCCGCAAAGTAATAATGGGTCAGTAGCACTATATATTGACTGTTGCCTAGAGTATGGAGTTTTCACTGCCTGTCACGGACATTATATCCTGTTGTAGCAAGATATTTTTCTGTATCCAAACATTTTCATTGATAATATTTCGTTCGTCATATTCACTTCTTCATAGCTTCACTTCTTTTTCCGTTTCATAGCAATCTGATTTATTCTTCTGACTCAAAAATTTTCCTTTACAGATCTAATGCATAACTACCCAGCAAGGTGAGCAAAAGCTTTCTGATCCTAAGCTAACCAAACCATATAGTTTGTTGAGACAGTGGATGAAATAGTCTTAGGAATATTTACTCAAATGCGATAGATTTCCCTTCTTTATAAAGACAGTTCTATCAGAAGAAAAACATTTAGCCAAAGGGACTCTGAAAATCAGGCGACAGCCCAAAATAAATTCAGAACGAACCGCGCAAAATGGAATACTAAAATCTTAAGTCCGATTGAGAGCCTACTAAATGTGGGGAAGACGGACCGCAACAAAACGAACTCAGTAACCGGCCAATCGGTCCACTACTAAATGGTTGCCACAGAGAAGCTACTGAAAGCACACATCAAATTCAGGGGATGCAAACCACAACGCAGTGC
>NW_008755812.1:0-1138 GCF_000715545.1 Opisthorchis viverrini | reverse complement strand
CTGATGTTGCTGTCTTTGTTGTTGTTGTTTTCAAGGATTTGCGGTAAGCAAGCACCCGTCTGTTTCCGTGTTTTTTGGCTCGGTTTGACCGGTAGGGTGTCTGTGTGAGGACATCAGGTTGCTTGTGAGTTAGATGGCACCATCAAGGAGTACTCCTATTGGTGGCACTCCGAGGGGGCTCGTTTTTGAACAGCCATGCAACTTGAATCTAACCAACAGCTTTTCGATGGAGTGCGCTCTATATGGCTTACTCGAGCGCAGACAATTTCCTTTTGTGTTTGTGTGGACCCCCAGGTCGTCCGCGATCAGCGTGACCAACTTGGTGTAGGAATTTCCAGTAGACCGTTGTCGGGTTGATGCTTCCCTTTCCATATAACCAGTGCGTGAAGAGATTCATTTTCCGGCTTTGTGACGAACCCACGAAGGAGAGACTGCCATTTTTGTTGGCATGTTTGTTTTGGAGGACGACCCCCAATTGGTCAGCCGGCTCTCCACCGTGCGCCTGTCCAATAGCGACATCGTGGCGGTCTCGACTGCCGCATCAGAAAGCTGCATAACCTTCTTCGCATCCAACGGACCGAAATGGATAGTGCTAGATACTCGTTCAGGGAGGAAAGCTCGTTACTGACTTTAGTTCAGGCCGCTTTTTGTTTGTGTCTAACAGAGCTATGGTGAGGAGTGTTAGTTTTCTCTCGAGCATCCCAATTAAAATGGGACATTCGCACTGATCTCTACCTCTCAGAAGTGAAGACTTGTTTTTGTTTTTAACAATTGTCTTGTTTGTTTTGGGATTCGTCTTCAGTATTCAACGACGAATATGCGTCACTCAAATCGAACAGATCCTTTTTAATATGACTCTTGGCGTCACTTGTCTTTCAGCGGCTGTAAAGCATTGACCCGGAAACAGAAAACCGGCTTCCGACATGGTAATGGTCGCATAAAGCAAATAATCACACTCCTTCTAGAACGGCGCCAAAGTATAAGCGACCTCAATTTCGGTCTTCCTAGATTTCCAAGATACATTTGACTCTGTTACCTGTCTTTTCAGCCTACAGCTTCCCGGAACCTTGTCAAAGTTGTTTGTATTCTCAGATTTTCGGATATGTCGTGGACGCACAGACTGGTGTGGCACAGACTG
>NW_008755811.1:0-1138 GCF_000715545.1 Opisthorchis viverrini | reverse complement strand
TGGGGGGGTTTTGCTAAACCCCAGTTTTCTTAGTATTCCGATCCTGGGATCTCAGTCTGGAGGATAATCACCAAGCCGGTCAAATTGCATGACAGTGCATAGGCTACCCATTTCAGCCTCCACTATAGTGGGTAACCTCACTGTCATCCTAGTACAGCAAGGCTTCTCGTGCTAAACTTCAAATGAGTTATCACATATGTCATACCGCAAGCGCGAACCAATACGGTAAAAATGTTGCAGGTGTGATCCTGGGGCATCATGGCGAATGGGTCTACCCGTAAACAGTGCCTGATATTGGGTCAAACGTCGTTCGAACAGTGAATCCATCAAGCGCATCAAAGAGTTTCAGAGACCATTGTCCACCTTCCCATATGTAGTATGAAACCACTTAGACATCCTACTGACTCGCACAAATACATAAAAATTGAACTTTGTGGACTGCTTCTGATTGTACGAAAATACACCATAACATTTGCCGGCCACTTTCCCAACAGAAAGTCATATTAATTGTTGAAACCAGATAGACATGAGTTACAACTTGCAACAGGTGGCTTCCACTTTTCCCATGTGCCTAAGTGGCCGCAGTAATACAGTAGTCCAGCGTTTGTATGACCTAGACCTGGAACTAGATTCTGGCTCTCGTCTTGCCCGGTCACTCCGGTAAAAAGACGCAGAACGTGTTTTTTGACAAGTTCGTAAAGTATCGAGTTGCATGAAAGGGTTGCGTCAAGCACTCGGAGATCAGTAACTATGGTTTGCACTTCACCTGGCACCAGCCGCATTGCTAAGAACTGGCTTTCAGTTAGCATAACTAATTTTAAGAAACTGTGGATTATCTGCAGTGTTTTTGACAACTACTTTGGCCACAGCCGTTTTGAAATGTACGGTCAAAGTTACCTTAAAAACATTCACTTCCACAACTTGTCATTAGGACTTGGTGATTGCCTCATTCACTTTTAGTTAAATTTGTTCGGTTCATTCATTTTCGTTCCGAAGGTGGAGCTCACGTTCGACAAAAGTATTGCATGGCTTTTTGCGTACATGGATGATAGACAACCTCAAGATCATTCAAGCTTGCCACCGAGTTGGTTCTGAACGATGCATTATTGTTCGATACGAATTGCTTGTGCTCAATCCA
>NW_008755810.1:0-1138 GCF_000715545.1 Opisthorchis viverrini | reverse complement strand
AGACCATACGTATGAGATTAGCCTAACCATGTTAGAACCAGACGAGGATGGAGATCCTCGAACACACAAATTACCTGAGATTACAAGAGGAATCCCTTCTGGTTGCATCACTACTTATAGGGTTGGCGAAAACTCCATACCTAATTAGGAGTAGTGAAAACCTAGAGGTAGACAAAGGATCTGACATGGCGGAAGGGGATGAAGGACGTTACGAGAAGGTCAGGTGCTGTTCCCCTTTCCTGATGGGATCCACGTGACTTTCCCTGAGCTTAGCTAACCGATGTCAGTGGTTTTCCTGCTGGCAGTTTTTGTCTAGATTGTCTGGTTGAATGTTGGAGACGTAGGTAGGCTAGACATGGGTCCTCTTCTTCCTGTTGTAAGAATTTACTGAAATGAATTCACACGATTGTATGATAGTGAAGCACTGGTGTTGTTATCAACAATGATGGCGAGAGAAAGGTCAGTGGTTCGAATCCAACGTCGGCAACTCGACTGCCTCTGTTTAGGCTTGGAAAACCTGGTTAGGTCCTCACTCTTCCTTCAGGCAGCGTGGCAGCCAAGCACCGATGAAGTAATACAGCTAGCTGAACGATTCATTTGTTTCTTGAGATTTTGTTTATGTCGCTTGTTCACTGAAACTTCCCTTGTATTTAACACGGCCTAGAAGTCCTTGAAGTGACCTCAGCAACGCACAACTAAATTGTTTGGTAACCTGCTGCCGAATAAGTAAAGTTGACTGATATATTCGGCTCAGATCTGTTTTCTGTGGCTGATGTCGTGTAAATTACATCACAAGGAGGTGAGCAGAACAATCCACGAACCTCACAAACTGTTTTGGAAAGTGATCCAATTCATCTGTGGATGGGGAGGGTGGGTGGTGCTGTTCAGTGTCGAACAGAAAGATTTTCGCGTTCGCCAGCAACTAATGCTATTGAATAAAGTGGTATTGATTTTAAATTTCTTCATGTCATACGAACCATATGAATGCAATCAATTTATCAGCCACAAATCGTGCACCATAAGCACATTGGTTCCCGCTGCTACAGTTTCGATCACCGGAGACTGTGGGACGTACAGTCGAGCCTTGAAGGCGATGGCATGCTCAGTCTGTTCGGGAATCGGGTAGCTAAGCCGTGAA
>NW_008755809.1:0-1138 GCF_000715545.1 Opisthorchis viverrini | reverse complement strand
CTCGTAACCTGGTAACTTGGCCTGACGAAGCGTTCGTCAAAAGCGAAACGTTTACCACAAATCAGTCTACCGATTATTCCCAATCTTTTCCGAAAACAATGACTACGCAATCGGTTCCAAGCGTTTCCAACAGATTGACCTGAGCTAGTGGATGTATTCGACAAGTATGATTTCTTCATCCAAACTTCTTTCGGTGGGACAGTATGTCAGTCTCCAGTGGGGGTATCTATATTCTTCAAAGGACTTAAAACAAAGGTTAACTCATGGGCTCTCATGGAATTCAATGAAGTGAATTCTCCGCCCGTATTCTGTGTATAACTTTGCAGGAAATTCCCATTCCGTGTCTTAAATGAATAGGCCAGATTGGCTGCGCTGTGGTGCATACCTCTGATCTTAAATTCAAAAACAAATATCCTAGGGAAAACAGGTGGAAAACGTTCGCATTATCAACATGTCATGACACAAACTGAAATGACGTTTTTGGCCAAGCGAAAGAATATCCGAACCAACTAGTAAAATGGGGCCACACACGCGACACGCGAGAACATCCGACTTGTGTACACAATCAATAGAGGAATGAATATGACGACTTGAGTACGGACTGATTGCGAGAGATTATCGCGACCGACAGGCAAGAGATGTGTATCTGAAAGCTATACAGTGCAGGTCAACAGCAGTTTGACAGAGGCTTATTTATACTTGTGTTTTTCTTACCATTTTTCAGGTGCTAAATGATAGGCCTTATTCGGATAACGAAAGTGAGATCTCCTCAATTGTGTGTTATTCTTCCGATTGCATTTTGCATGTACAACTATGGCAATCGATTTCTGCTGCCTTATCCCGTGTAACCAGCTGGATTTAATCATTTGTAAGTCTGTTTGCATCGTCCAGTAAAAATTAGGGCCTGATGAACATAAAGATTCTGTGCAATAATTTTCTTGGAATCGCGCTAAGATATTCTGGGGAATTGAGGGCAGTCGTTCCTTAGCGTAATGAATGCAGTCTCGAAGGTATCAGTAAGAGAATGCCTGCTGTTAGAGCACTTATATTCATTTGAATGACATTTCCTATATCCTATATCCTATATAAGCTCGTTTCTCCTTGTGCTCGGATGGCGTGAGCAGTATTGCTCAATGGC
>NW_008755808.1:0-1138 GCF_000715545.1 Opisthorchis viverrini | reverse complement strand
TTTGGCACATTTTGAGGTGCGATGCGTATCGCAGTTGTTCCCACACACACCTGCAGAACCCACATTTGTTTCCAAAATGATGAAATTGTTGACTATGTTTCTATGTCAAAATTTTGGAAGAGTCCATATGGTAAGGGCAATGCCCTCCACACCAAGCGCGTAGTATACACTTGATATATCCTGGCCTCGGGCACCTATAAAATAAGCGCAATATTTGTCTTCCTTCAATGTCGCTCATCGATCGAATTCCAAAGGAGAGTAGTAGCTTGCTGGAGGTTCCCCAAACTTTGCAATGAGCTCCGCCGATTGAAGCGGTGAGTCCCTTGTATGCACAGCCCTGCAGAAATAGTTCGTTGTTTTCCCGTACAAGTAGGGAATTTCGAAAGCAAATGTTGCACAAAAGCCTAAAAGTTCGTATCGCACCTTTTCGGCTCATTGGTTGGTACGTTAGCGATGTTTATTATGTCGTTGTATCTTCATCCACTTACTAGTCAATTTGCAGCTATCGCTATGCTCAATATTTCTGATCAGCCAACCACGAGAACATGACAATATTGATTAGTATCCGTTGATATTTGCGGGATCCCCATGTCATTCTCGTCGGGAGTATTCATTCTCGTGAGTCTATGCTAAATGGTGATGCACCAGGATCGAATTTCGATTTTTATAGGGCTCATCAGCATTGCATATTGTTGTCCATGCCGGGTTCTAATTTCTGCGTAACGGACATATGCAACGAGTGTGTTACCCTCACTCTACCGGCGCATGCTGGGCGCTTTTAAATTTCCGTATCTGAACAGGAGTACACGTTCAATTTTGGATCATTTGAGTGCCAGTCTCGATGCCACGAACGGTGACTCATTAACTCTTTTAGTTGTCGTGATGCTTTCGCCTTGCATGTCAGATTTCCAGAGTTCATACCTCGGAGCAGCTGAGGATAGGTTGATGAGCTCTAATAAGAGCGAAACTCTCGGCCATTTTGAGAAATGGTTAGAAAAACTGTTGTATTAGTTGGGCAAGAGATCATACAAGAACAGTGTAAATGTGAACACCACAAAGCCCGTAAGCAACCGCCATTGGATGAACAATGGAATGCTTTCGACAAATACACACATTGCAACCCAACTCTATTCTCACG
>NW_008755807.1:0-1139 GCF_000715545.1 Opisthorchis viverrini | reverse complement strand
GACTGCACAGGATCTAAAAATTAGGGCTTCTATTTTTACTGTTTTCAACTCCTGGTTTAAATGACTAACAAAATAGGAATAGTCATTTCGTAACCAGAAGGTCAGCCCTCCTCAGTGACTATCCTGCTTAGTCGCAGATAGTCCCGTGTTTACATTGTACATTAATTATATTTGCAAGCTGGACAACATTATATACGATTTAGCTGAATGCAACAAATGATTTAAATAATGGAACGTTATAGTGGGTTATACTTTAAATTACTCTGCAAAATATATTACTAATTATGGTGTTGATGGGTGCCGCTGCATAACCTAATGCAGTGTTTTTGAAAGGTTTTAAGAGACCCTTTGGAGATGTTTAAGTCACTTCCAACACCACATATCTCATCGTAACTGCAATCAGTCTTGTACTCAATATTTCGATGGATGAAATCATGATTTGTCTTTAATATAAAGTTGGTTCACCATCTGGACTAGCCTAGGAACACTGCTGCCAGATTGAGGGTGGTGCACAAAGGCTGAAATAGAGTTTTTTCTTGTTATCCCAAATTACGCGTCATTCACCAGCTCAGCTGTGTTTCCGATGACACTTTCCGATGACCCTTCCAAGAACAAGTCAGAACACCAATGAAATAATTAGTGTCAGTTTATGTGACTAGACGGGTTACACCGGACTAGGAGTCGTCAATTGCTGAATGCATCTTAGAGGTAAGCTGCATTCTCACTTCCCCATGTTGTTACACACTCAAAACCGCTCTAGTCTTTAACAGGCTAATGATGCTGTTAGCATAAATACTGCATTCTGTGCAAAGTCCACTGGCTGGATGTGAAGGCCTCTCAAGCCAATTGACCACACCTAAATATTTCCCAAAATTCACTGTCGTGCACTTCTTCACACCCACACTGTTTAATTTGTCTATGAATACACAGCGTTTACACTTGCATCCAGAAATAGCAATTTTCAAATATGTACGCTGCGCAATTGTGTCATACAGCTGATGTTATACAACGTATTAGTCACCAGAAAACCTCAATCGGTTATGTCGGGTATAACTATGTATGGAAAATGAAACCCAAACTTGTCCCCATCGAGAGCCAGTTTTACATAAACTTTTATATCCTTTATTGCTAATTTTCAA
>NW_008755806.1:0-1140 GCF_000715545.1 Opisthorchis viverrini | reverse complement strand
CAAAAAAACGAATGTGCATACACGAACCAACATTTGAGAATAGTTTAGTCCACCGAACCTGTAAACTACAAGTTATTAAACGTTTTGATCGATGCCACAGCCGTTTGTTTATCATTCACTAGCGTCATCCGCCTTTTTCACAGGAAAAATTCGAATCATTCCGCGCTGTTTGTAAATACCATTCTGTCATGCCAACTACGTCCAGATGGCAGTACTCGACACCGAATCCTAATTTGGCCTGTTCCGCAGGCGAACTACTGTGTTTTTTCCGGAACATACCATCTTATAGGGGTATTTTTTGTCATCGTGCACTTAACGTAGACACCTACATAATGTGATACATTTCTTTAGTTGGGCAGTATTGGGTCACAAACGGGACCGCAAAGTGAGCGTAAATCTGCATCAGTAAGCTGCTAATGGGTCAGTACAACTCGTGCGCTGTTCGGTTTAACAGTCACACACCGTAACCGGGGTCAACACGATACAAAATCAAAGCGTTAAAATGAGGTAACATCTGTGTTCAAAAGCCAAGCCTCGCTGGATACACGTCATACACAGGAGATCGCCTTCAACACTAACTTTGTCAAATCTACCTACTGTTTTGCATATTTTTCTGGATCAACGACTTGTTGAACGGTTTCAGTTGACCGAAGTCAACTATGGATTCCGCGTTTCAGAATATGCTCGATTGGCGAGACGGAAGATGAATTGAGAAGCCAATTTGTTATCCGAACGGAGGAATGATTGAGTGCCTGGTGTTTGACTAAAGCCTGTCACCGTGTGCGTTCACAAAGCCACCTATCTAAGACCGAAACTCCTGACCTACCAAATGCTCAACATCAAGGCGATGGAGATCTCAAACTTACCCAAAGCCAGCAATGCAAGGATAGACAGATAGATAAGTCCAAGCAGTCGTAGTCCAAGGGTCAGCGTTCTGGTAAGGTCACAGAAAAAATAAAACCAACTACCAAGCACTGCGGCGCAGTTAGTTTTTCAGTTAGATACCAAGTGAAGAATAGCCGTGTCTGTTGGAAAATAGCTGGAAAATTTCGCGATGGGCGAAATGGAACGGAGGAAATAATTCTGTGTTTAATCGGCGATTCAGAAGGTCCCTTCGGTGGGTGCAGAGTAGCTGGGAGT
>NW_008755805.1:0-1140 GCF_000715545.1 Opisthorchis viverrini | reverse complement strand
CGGTTTGCTTGAACGATTACCGTACGCATCAGATCTACATTCGGCGCCTTCGTCAGCTTCTGCGTTGTTAAAATGTATCAATTTTGTCCCCCGATACATCACAGATGCGGAACTAAGGACCAAACCTTCACGTATGGCCCCTAGGTATTGGTTTTTGCAACTGCAACCTGTTTATTACTGCCGCATTCGACGTACATATTCTGTTGTCCTGCGGATGCCACTCCACATCAACTAGCTCACCCAAGTGTTCATATGGGCTCACACTCGACTGATTGAAATGATTTCGATCGTGGTTAATTTTGGCAATATTGGGCCCTTCGTTGAATCTGACGTTCATAATCACCAGATTTAACAGAACTGCATAATGTTGTCTCTAAACCTCTGCGTTACGGAATCTTCTAGCTCACTCCAGTTATCAGAACATTAGTGGATTGGGATATGTGTGCTGTTCAAGACTTGGTGGTTAGCACCAATTGTACTCAGCTACCACGGCATCTACCAGACTGGAGAATCAGGTAGAACACATTCCTGGTCGGAGGTGCAGTGCATGATCTAAGCCGATAACTTTTTCTGGATACTTACTTGTGGTGCGTGATCGCCGTTTGTGGAGATCCAGAAGCCATGTACATTAACCTTCCGGGAGACCCGCATTCCTAAACCCTGGATAAGTTGCGCAGAGGAGTTTTATCACTGAAGATGGTAAAATGATCGCAATGCGCAAGCAGCCATCAGTTGGCCCAACTAAAGGAATACTTTGGAAGGAGCTAAGAATTTCGTTCCCAAATGAGCAAGGCGAGCGGGCGTTGAAGAGTACAAAGTGTTAAATCTGGTAAGGAATAGGTATTCGTTTGGGTACCTGTTAGATAAGGCAAGGGAAAACCTACAAATTCCGAGGAGTGTGATCGATGCTTCCTGTTACTGTACGAAGCACAGTACGCTTTCCTTTTATGTATCTCCTACTGTGTCCAGGCGAACGGTGACCAACTAGACACGATTGTATCTTCGATGACAGCCAACAGACTTACGTCACGGTGCTTTTTTCAGAACATCCGGGGATTCAAATTGAGCCATGCCACTGACACAGATTTGCCAACTCGAGTTGGTGGTCGAGCTTCAGCACTTCAATGATCATGCGGGCTA
>NW_008755804.1:0-1140 GCF_000715545.1 Opisthorchis viverrini | reverse complement strand
TCGCACCTAGTCAGATACTCGGATAATCATACTGCACTTTATTGAGCAACTAACGTTAGCTACTCAGTTGAAAGCAGTCCCAAGTACACTTGAAGGTTCATTTGCAACCCAGCTTGTGGCGTCAAGCGTGAGGAACAAATTTTCGGAATAGACTATTTCCATGGAAATCTATCAACTGTGTAGCAGAAGAAAATGTGACCATCCACAATCTCTTTTTGGGAATATTTTGGGTGCGGAAAAATTTGCACGTGGTTACTTGTCTCTCTGTCATATTTAATATATATTTTCATTTTACAGATACCTAAAACTAAAAATTGTATAGCGAAAATGTTCAGCATCGATCTGCAAGTTTCCCACAAATTGAGACGTCGCATCGCTAATAGGAAATCCTTTACCAAAAAGTGAAATTGCTATGATGAGCGCTTCTTCGTGGCTTCTTCGAGGCCTTGAAATTCTGCTGACCGCCTGGGTCGTAAACACAAAAGGAGGTGTTTTTTCATTGCAACAGCATCGCGTAGCCAAATTCCCGTTTAGCTACAGTTTAAATATTCCTGAAGTTCTGAATGGATAAATTTCAAATTAGTTAGATCCTGCTGGTCACTCAGCGATAGTACTCAAGGCACCTAGTTACAATATATTCAACCAAAATATATTCAAGTAGAATTTAGATCACCATAATGATAACAGTCAAAAGATTGCACTAGTCCTTCAAGATAGTGACCTGTAGGGAGAAAAAAGATTAAACCAACAAGAATAAATCGTAAAAGTTCAAAAACTATAAGTTCGCACAAAGCCCCTTCAACTGCGCATGTCAGCTATAAAGAAATATGAAATCTGCCGTCGAAATTGTCGCTGCGAAACTAACCTGTATTTCGACCACTCCATTTGTCCATGATTCATTGCGGAGAAAAGAATTTTGGAGCCTTTCTTATGGGCTCAGTATATCGATTATTTTTCTATAGTTACAAAATGTTCCCACCAAATGCGTCAACCATTTTGTTCCGCAAATCGATGTGTGGCCAGTGATCATATGTGCCCAAAGAATGTTTAGGTCTGTAATTTATGTTGAGACATAGTTTTTGTCCATTTCCTGCGATATCAGGTTATTTCACGGTATGCCACCATACCAAATTCGGTTTT
>NW_008755803.1:1044-1140 GCF_000715545.1 Opisthorchis viverrini | reverse complement strand
AAAAAGAGTTGGGATCTTTCTTCCAGAAGCCGCGGAATCCTTTTTGGCAGCCTGCGGTTCATCCGAGTGCGTGCCGGTTTTCTTGGGACGAATGTT
>NW_008755803.1:0-448 GCF_000715545.1 Opisthorchis viverrini | reverse complement strand
ACAATCGGGATTGGTAGGGCCGCATGTAAGTGCAGAGCAACCACACAAGCCCTCCCACGTTTTGAGTCAGCTCGAAAAATATAGTAACCGTGTCTCGAGATCTCCGCGTCAGAGACATCTGGTGTGAGCCAGGTCTCCGTGAGTGCGATTGTGGACGGTTCTTCAAGGCAAGCTGACTGTTTAACATCGCCGCGTTTGTCGAAAAGGCTGAGGCAGTTTGTGGACAAGCATTTCTACACTGACTCTGCCGCCTCAGAGGGTGAGGAGCCGAAAGTTGAGTGACTAGGGTGGTTAGCAGACTTAATAGTTGTGCAACGGGTTTGAGTCTGAGTACAAGACTCCAAGGGGGCCTCTGAAGCGATGCCGTCTGCTTCCGGGTTTTGTGGTTTCTCGGGATGCTTTACGCCAGCGGGGTATTCTTCTTTCCGTGAGAGCTCGGTTTGCTCGG
>NW_008755802.1:0-1141 GCF_000715545.1 Opisthorchis viverrini | reverse complement strand
TTCAAGTACTAGATTGAATCCTGTGCCTAAATCATGGAGCTAAGTGCGTTAGTACTTGGCGATTTTATGAAAATCTGCCTGTTAACTTAGCTAAAGTTTTTTATAAGACAACCAGTTAGTTTTGACCTCACTTATCGTACATCACCGGTGATATCTGCAATAATGAATACCGAAGGAGAAATGAACAAAATGAATGATAAAGTAACCAAAAAATCACAATGTTATGCCAACTTTAGATCACGTCATAAAAATACAAATACAAATTTTTAGTAAAAAACCAATTTTAACTATTATGACTCCAGATGCAAAATTTTCGTTCAAAATAGAAGATGAACGTTCTCTACAGTGCGAAACATCATGTTTAGTAATACACACAAGTGAGCAGCTTTCATGGCCCAAACAACACCAGCAAAAAGAATGTGTTCGGCTTTATTTGCATACAAATGCCATTCAAATACGGGGGATAGAACCGCTTGATGTAATTTGTAGCCTCACTGGCAACAATTTGAATTATCCATGCATAATTGCCGGAAGTAGCCACTTACACAAACATGGGTTTACATAGTTATGCCCCCAATATGTCCTAGTTAATGGGAAACGGGAATATCCATAGGCAGTTGCTCGCCGGGGAAGGGGTAACAAAGCAAACAACCAAGTTGCAAGTTGAATGCGTTTTACTATTCAACAGTTGTTCTGAACGTTTCGCCTGATGAGATGTATGCATACTATTAAACATAATTTTTCCTGTTTAAGTGCAAATTAATGTTAGCACACCTATTTTACGCCAAGCTGTAGGAATTCCCGTTCCTGTGTGGTGTTCATACATGCAAGTTACTGGACAGCGGGAATTCGGAGAACCCACTGTTCGACGAGAAATTATGCGTGTAGTGGTTAGACTGTTAATCGTCAAAAAAGCAATTTGGCAGCTTCCCCTTTGGGTTAGAACATATTATTACAACTCCAACACACTATGAAAAATTAATATAACGCAAGCTTGTAGCCAGGAATGAATCGAGCTAATCTTTCATAAATCTTGAGCTTTAGACTTATAACAGAAAAGTGAAAACTTAATTCGCTGACATACCTCCATGGTGATACCAAGAACGTACGAGTTGATGGAATGTTGACATATTCCAACACA
>NW_008755801.1:0-1141 GCF_000715545.1 Opisthorchis viverrini | reverse complement strand
GCATAGGTTAGATTCACTCACATGACGAAATATTGATTGAAAAGTCCAACATCTCATTCTATCTACCGACATCGGGAACCTTGATGACGCTACCACTAAAGCCACTCGCAATCCCTCGGTACCTGTTCGCTATTTTCGGGGATCATCGAGGAAACGCAACCTCCGAATTTCGTAATCGAGCGGCATCTCGATTTTCAATTGGATGTTTGCTCTACTTTTCCGCTTAGCAAGGGAGGAGGTTGATGATATGCCTCACGAGGAGCATTTGGTGTTTGCTCCGTTTAGCAAGAGAGGAGGTTGATGATAAGCCTCACGAAGAGCGAAAACGATAGTGGGCTGTTCAAGAGGCACTGAAATTACTTCCACGCCTTGAATAGCATTTTAACTTGAAGTGCATTTGAGATGTGGCTTGGAACTGTACGACTGCAGTACAAAGCAGTTGCATTCATTTAACCAAACTACTAAGAATTATTTGATCGTTCACATAATGTTCACATGGAAATCAATGCCTTACCTAGTCAAACCACGACATAAACCAAACGCAAAATAACACATACTTCAGCTCCAAGTGTATCACACACTTGGATGCGACACCGAAAGAATACTTTGTAAAGGACCAAGCTGCGTCACAAATAGGATAGGCAAAGTGGGTGCCCGAAACTCCGAGAACTCTGTTACCTATGTTTGTTGTCAAATAGATCAAAACAGAGAATAGCCATTGGCCTAATGAAATAGCGCAACAACGAGGTGAGGAATTAAGCAAAAGCGTGAGGCGTTACTCGGCTACCAGAGAAAAGCCACGACAGATTAAAGGATGTTTAGTTGTGAACAAGTAACATTTAAGTCTTAACCTTCTCCTCTTTGTAAACTGAGTCCAACTGGCAGGGTTGTAAATCATTACCTTAAAAGCCCAACCGAATTGTTCAACCATGTCTCCCTGTTTGGATGCGGAACCATGCCCCCCCGCCTCTACTCATCATGTTGCTCTGAATAATTGCAAAATTTGGGATAACGTCAGTTCATCTTGACATGTTAAGTGAGGATGGGATAAAACCATGAATATCATTTTTGATAAGTAGCTATCACTTCTATACCGTATGAGGAACCCGACCATCAAACACATAGTAAAAAGGCATTTTTT
>NW_008755800.1:0-1141 GCF_000715545.1 Opisthorchis viverrini | reverse complement strand
TAGGGCGATACAATCGCGAGTTCAATAGTGAAGACAAGGATGAATATGGCTATCAGCTAGTAGTTTTAGAAGCACTCGCGTGACCAACGGTAATCCTTCGTTTGAAAAACGGACACTTGCACAAAACCCGGGTTTGCTCAAGTGTTCCTTCACCCGTTGATTTGTTCAACAAATTTCTCCGGACGTTAAAGACCGCTGGTAATCATCGTTCTACCTATCTGAGTTTCACACTATGCAAGTGTATATCCGCAAAACGACACATTTCGCGACGCTTAAACAATACATTGAGCGGAAGAATTTGGTCTGCTTCCGGCTCTTTCATAGACTGATAAACATTCAAGTTTCAGTATCCACTCTGGATGAAACGCAAGCAAATCACATAATTAAAACTATCGGATATTATAGATAGCTCCAAGTAAACTCTCTTCGAAATATATAACTGGAGATAAGTATCGACAAGCTAAATCCAAACCACTCATAAGGTCGATGAATCGTCTAAACAGTTTCATACCATTTTCATCAATTTTGGAGATCATCCTCGTACAAACTATTAATGCGGACTTTTTGTCGTTGCAGAAAGTCAGCGTTGTTGGCTCATTTGAAACATTTTGAAACATTTTTGAAATGTCGGAGGCGCGCTAATGTTTTTGAGCATTTCAAATTACAAGATTTCAGGGTTTTTCATTGTCCCATTCGTTTTGGAGACGGATCATTTGGAACGGTCATATTTGGAGACTTCACAAAGAAACATATTCTGGGTACCGTAAACTATGTTCCTGTAATTTGGAACGCTGGAAGAAAACACGAATGGATAATCAAGATTACAAGGTTAGTCTCAGCGGACGAACGTTTTCAGGTTTTTCTACATATTTCCAGGCTATTTTAATCCCGTTTTATCATCTGCAGCCAATTTTAAAGTGTGACTCGGTAGCCCAGGTGCCCTTGGCACAAACACGATGATTTCCGAAGCCAGCTACAAGCATTTGCGAATACTCTCAGAAGCTTCTTGACAATTTTCTTCTCAACTGATTGAGGCAAAATTGAAAGCAACATTGTCTGGAAAATTTTTGACTTTTCCGCCACGGACTGTGACATCGATTGGAATTTTTTCAAGTGGAACTTCTGAAAAAATATATATTTA
>NW_008755799.1:0-1141 GCF_000715545.1 Opisthorchis viverrini | reverse complement strand
GATGACACACGTGGACGCACAGGTGTATTCTTGTCTGAGAAATGGACATGGATTGGTTTTCGGGATAACACGTACATTCACCATGCAGTGATAGGCATTTGTAATGGTACGACCAAGAATATGGAAACACTTGTATCCCGGTAAAAAGTCCATGCCCCTAATGTGGCCCTGAGTGAACCTTTGTGCATACGGAAATAAGCATCGAAAAATGCATTCAGCTGCCTTTTGAGACCGCTGGACTGATTTTTGTAAAAACCAATTCTTCCAGTCAGTTTGTGTTGAATCTGTCTGTTGGCGAAATTTTTTTCACTTAAGTTTCACACCAAAAAGACCAGAAAAACAACTCCCTTACGAAAGCGACTAGACGCACCAGTAGCCGTGGAATTTCGCTGGTTTTAGAAATACGTGTAACCGCATCCAAAAAATGATAAGAAAACCTCCAGATCTGAATTCGCCATGCATGTGTAGGACTACTGGCCATCATTAGGGCAACAGTCCCGTAGGTATGGTTTACAGGCACGCGAATCCACGGTGATTAGGTTGGTTTTTCATCGCGCACTGAATCGGAGAACGATGTACAAAGCAGTATCGGGGAGTGATGTTGCAAATGAGAAATCATGAATGTCTGAAACGTCATAGATTTGTCACAATCGTAATCGACGTGATTCATCTTTCAAGAGATATCCTGAAGAGTAACCCAGTCAACCAGTCACCATAAGAGTTTTGTATTTGAGTTGCATGTAGAGTCGCTTTCAAGATAAACAAAATCCTGTATGGCACTCAAATTCAGCAACGTTACCTACGTGTGACCTCTAGTTTGCCCCTACACTTTGTCCAGTTAATCAAAAGTTCACGTTGCCTCAGAGCTTTATTGGGGGGCACGTGACTATTAGATTAGTACCATCTATGTAACTAATCTCACTTCCGCTTAAATAAATTAGAACCCATGGATAGTAGCAACAGTGGAATGCTCTGCTGCCAATCTATTTTCGAGTAGTCCTACCCAAGACGAAATTGTAAAAATTCATTCAGTGATATGAGTACGAATACACTCGTGTTTATCCGAATACAAATCCGGAAATAGTGGTGGAAAAGGAAGATTTTTGGTGTGGGGGTAGTCAGAACTAAAAATCAAATTTGA